>NW_020273045.1:3088599-3099540 GCF_003268045.1 Sipha flava
GAAATAGTAACTATTTAAGAAGGAGCACGAAACGTGCTAAAATCATCGGGTGGGGAGACATGGGGGGGTAAACGTCCAAATACCGATGAAGATTAACTTCTCCGAAACGGATGAAACCGTAATTCGTAAATTGTGTTCTTGAAATAGTTTGAAATAACCTAAGAAATAGTAACTATTTAAGAAGGAGCACGAAACGTAAGAATATATCTTGTGGTTCTTGTTAAAATATATTAATCAAAGTTAATTAGCGTATTGAAGCGAAATTTGTCCCTTGTCACAACTCATTCGTGAGTTTTTAGCAAAAAATTAAAAAACAGTAATTCCTCAGCTACCTAATTTACTCTCTTAAATTTTTTGTTTACAAAGTTAAAATTAACGTTTAACATTTTTGTTTTTAATTAGTTTTATTAAACAATCTGTAAATATATTATTTTTACAATAAGTATAAGTGCTGTATAGGTTAGTACAGTTTAACATTTAATTAAAGGAAATCCTAGATTTTTCATTACAAATCGCGTCTGCACGTGAAGTAGATATCTGTTTAAGACTCTAATTTAAAGATACTAAACTTTTTTTAAAATTATTTTATAATTTTATAACCGGCATGGCGACAAGCAGTAAGTGTATAATGTATAGTGAGTGTTGCTACAAAATCCCTGTCACGAACTGCCATTATAAATTCAATAATCTGATGGGCGACCGTCAACCACCTGGACTCAAGAATTTATCCAAATATATGCGGGCGTTCTTTTCACGAAAATCATTAAAACCCTACATACAGTACATAGGTATACGCAGTAGTAGTAGTAATAGTAATAGTACATGGCACGCACGAATACCTACATACTATACGCAGTTCATATAGTTTCGATACTTTCTGGAACGTGTCGTTTCCCCTAGTTAAATCCTTACGGCTTACACCGGATACGAGAAGAATAATTAATATGAATACGCTATTTCCCATATGCGTATTATATTTTCATGACGGTCGTTTAAACCATCACAATAACGAATGACGATTGTGTATACTTAACGATTAGCACTCGGAATTCTCAGGATATCCACATTTACCTACATATGTAAATACATTTGTGCGGGATACGTCTTTTATGTGCGATTAACGACGTGCAATTATGGGTTTTTGCGCTGACAACAATAAATACCGAAGCGGACGCACTTACGGATTTCTCGAATGAAAATGAGCTCCTTACTGCGCGCACCGCAGGTAGACGGTTCTGCGGGTCACGGATGGGGTGGGATGAAGCTATTAATTTCGTATTAGCGAGGAACCTTTGGGCAGTCGGGTTAATTATATTGTTCACGAACATCGATCAACGACTCGAACCCATGACACCTGAAAAGTCGCGGGGACGCGCACTCGAACATTTCCGGCCCGATGCGACGAACGTCCCTGTTTAACACACTCCAGTATTCAGCCGACCAAGAGAAGTCTCACTGAGGTCGTTCATATCCCTCTTCAGAGCTTTCTTCATCTTAAGATATTTTCCTCAGTCGTCCCAGCTGTACCATTATTATCTCCGCATCTCTCTCTGACAGACGGCTTCAGATTGTGTAAACGACACTTTTAGTACTCATTTTCTTCGATCGTCATCCGCCGTCATCATGAACTCATCGAAGAACTCGTCCAGTCACGGCATGGACTACTACATGAAGCGGCAGAAGAACAACGAAGCGGCACAAAAGAGCAGACTCAGAAAAAAGGAACATGAAATAGAGATCGCCAAGAAGAAGCAAAAGCTCGAGATGACTTATGTAAAACTTCAAAAGCAAATTAATCACATACAATCGGTCAGGGCTTAGAACTAGATATGAAGGTAATAATAAAATTATATATTTATCCGATTTATCATACATGTATACAATAATTATTTAAACATAAATACGACGGCCGATGAATGTATGAGTACTTTTTTGTACCTAATTGGTTTATAATTTCGTGTTTCAATTGACGATGTTTATTTTTGAAATGTTATATCGCAGTTATTTCTCGAACATAAAGCCATACGGTTTCTCCAATCCATTTGATTATTTTTGAATTTGAAGTATACAATCATTACGAGTACTGGTAGTATAATTTAATAAATAGTAAAAAAGTTTTATTTTATACTTATGGTTCTAAATAAGTACCCTTATTATAAATTCTGGAGGGATGTATTGATTTTTACCATATAGATGTTTTATTTTTACCTAGGTGCCATGGTTATAGATTTATCTTCTACACTATTTCGACCAGAAGGATTTAATCATCAATTTCTAATTTCTTTTTTAGTGTCATGAAATTTTGGAGAAAAAAAAAACTGCAACATTTACTAGATACCAGAATCTTTTTTTTGGACAATAATCATGTAAAAACATAAAATTTTCGCTAAATGCTGATACCACAGTTCTCTAGAAAATGTATAGCTTTCAAAAAATTTCAAATATTTTTGTGCTATTAAAAGATATTTGAAATTTTTATATTTTCTAAGTTTTTTTTCCTAAAATATTTATATATACATTTTCGTTAACTGTATTAATTAAAATAATTTATAAATATTATGTATTTACTAAGTTTCTCATTCAATAATTTTATCAACATTTAAAATTCAAACGTTCATAACAAACAGTAAGAAAATTATTTTTTTATTTGTGTAATAAATTATAAAAATTCACATTTTTTTTTTTTTTTATTATGAGTTTTTAAATTTTAAATATTGGCAAAATTCGATAAATATCATGGAAATCAGCAACTACATTTTTGTAGTTAAACATCCATATCAATTGATTTTCAACAATACAATATTATTTGTCGTTGGCAATAGATTAAATGAATATTTATATTTACTGATTATTTTGTTTTCAGATGGAATTGTCAAAAAAATACCGTTTATTGACTGATTGTGAAAAAAAGAAAAAAAAAGACAAAATATTTTTGCTGTTGACAATCGATTTAAGGTATAAATATTGGTACATACAACTGACACCGGTTTTCATACAAATTTCATATAAATATTCTTTATAAATTATTCCATAGGTATGTTAGTCAGTAAGTCATTAATTTAAATAACACATTTCTATGTATTTTTCTTCTAATTATTTGGTATTTAAAAAAAATATATTATTCTTTATGTTTAAGTTCATACTTACATTAGGTAGATACTATAATATCATAACTTTGTATCATACTTATATATTATTAAATAAAATTATAACTATATTTTATTATTATTATTTTTTTTTTTGTGTACTAACAATATATATTATGTAAAAAAATATATATTATTTGGTAAACCAGTTATAATAAGAAAAAACAAAAATAAGATACTTACCATTTTATGTATACACAGAATAGTTATTTTAAATTGTATTTGGAAATTATAGTTAATATTTGATTTATTTTTCAATAAACTAAGAACATTGAATTATAGGTGCCAAAAATATGTTATTATTAAAAATTCAAATCAACACAATTATATTCTCATTATTAATGAAAAATAATAAATAGCTACAAATTAATCTAGTTTATATTAACAATTTGTAGTTATTTCACTTAATCATGATTATTTAACTATTTATAATATATAATTGCGATATTTGTGCCCTGCACCTAAAATTTTTTAATAAGTAAAATTAAATATATTTTCAAAGACGATGACATATAATATTTGTATTCAATAAGTTATTATACTTGTTGATTAAGTATTAATAATTAAGTTAATAATATGTTTTGTAAGTGAATAGTTATTATTTGAAAGATTTTCTACGATATCAAAATGATCAACTTCAGTTATTCGTTCTTCCAATATATCAATACCAATTTTATGCAGCAACTAAAAATAATTAAATCATATACTAAGTATGTAATGTATTAAATTGGATAGTATTTCTAAATAAATCGAAAATAAAAATAGTTGTAGTTATGAAATGTATAAATAGAAAAATTATTTTTACAAACTTTAGCAAATTGTGATGACTGATTATGAAAAGCTGGTGAATCGTGTTCTGCATATACCACAAATACTTTTATGCTGTTTGTTTTAAGTGAAAAATCGAATTTATTCAAAATATTCAGTGGACTTAATTCTAAGCAATCATTTCTAAAAGAAAATGTATATTTTTAAGTAAAGTCAACTAAATTATTATTTTAATATAAGTTAAAAATATATTTTTGTAATGTATATATTACTTGTTTAACTTAAGGGGAATATTTATAGTAGTTTCCAATAATGGACTTAGATCAAAGATCCCACTAATAAGTATAAATCCTTTAATACTGAAATGTTCATGTACTGCAGGATGTATCATTGATGCAGCTAAGTGAGCACCTGCTGAATGGCCTCCCAACCAAATATTTCTAATTTCAAAAATAAAATAAAAATCAGTTATGTCTCCAGACCTTAGGTTTGTGACGCTTACTTGTACTTTAAACATATCTTTATATACGATAAAAGTTGATGAATTTCTTCAACAATATTTCTTAGAGTAACTAAAATAGGAAAAAAGATAAACAATAGTCAGCTAAATGAAAGCAGTTGAAAAAATAATTAAAACATAAATGTTGACAATTACACCTATCGAATATATATATAAATAAGGGTTACAAAATCAGTTTTTGGATACACAGATAAACACTTCTGTCTTACATTTTAGAATAGTGAAGTAAAGAGAAAATGATCCAATTGGACAATATATTGCCAGATTACAACAAGTCTATGAAGTAAAATTTTTCATTCAAGTAGTAATCAGATAATTTCAAGCAGTATGTTATGAATAAAGTCCAAAAATTTAAAGACAACTAATATATATATATATATATATATATATATAATTGTACTTAATGAATATATAAAAAACTTTATACCTAATGGAGCAAGGTCGTAGCCAGGTATAATAACTCTAATTCCAGCATTGACTAATGGTTCTGTACAGTATGCAGAAATATCTTTATTCAACTCTTGCCAATAACCTCCATGTATATAAACAAAAGTATGTTCAGAAGTTGGACTGTTTTCATAAATATCCATCAGTTGTCGATCACCAGGTCCATACCTAATATTTAAACTTTTACAATATCTGGATTCCTTCATTTTTTCACTTACTAAAAACATTTATATTGAGGGATAAAAATATTTATTAACAGGTATATGACATACTAAAATCATTCATGATGAATCTTACTTACTCGACTGAACAATTTCGATATGTTTGTTAACCACTAAATTTGGTTTCATCCGTTTACACCAATGACTAGGTGTGTATAGGAATTCATTGTCATTCTAATAATGAAATAAATAGTATGAAATAAAATACCGATGGCTAGATGTACAATTAATCAATAAATTAAAATCATCATACTTTTTCATCCATTTTTCTACACGTACACAATAATAACTTTTAAGTAAATCACAATTTCAACAATGAAAACAAAATAAATTGTTTAAACACATTACTAGTAAGGCACAACAATTATGTAATACAAAATATGAGATACAAATGTATATAAACTTGTTTTGACGACAGGTAAGAAGTTAAAATATTAAGTTTCAGTAATTTGATACTTATACCTTCAATCAAAAAAATAAAAATTGAATTTATCAATAATTAATTACATAATTACCCAATGATTTTATTATATTTAAACAAATGTATATTTTTATAAAAAAAAAAAAAAAAAAAAACAACTAAAAATTTTTACATTTGAAGTAGTCAATAATATTACGTAACTAGTTATGTATTTTACAAAAATATATACAATTTATTAAATTTAAACATATTATATAATATAATATTAATAATAATCAATTACAAACGCAAGTAATAACTTGTAATGGTTGAAACAAAATTCTTAATTATATCACAGTTGTAGTTATAATCTTCAACAAAGTATAATAATTAAAAATACCAATAATTCATCATCAATAACATAAATATTGATTTAACTACATTTTCGAAAATAATTAAATATAACTAGTTCTCAAGAAAAATTACCAGTCTCATTTTATATTTTTTATCATTAAATTTTAAAATGTATGTTAATAACTAATGCTTCTACTTGGATATATTACATTTTATACTAGTTAATAAGTGTCATATGTAATTTAACTATAAAAACAATATATTTAAACAATAAATAACTATTTTAAAGTTATGATTTTACATGTTTTCTTCATCTAAAAATTTATTGAGATAGAATCTTAAACCTTCAATGCTTTCATCTCGACATGACTTTCCATTTTTTTCAGCTGATAACAAATATTCTTTAGCCAATACCACCGATACTCCAATTGATGTTGATAATTCTTGGGCACTTAAAGATCCATTAATTTTTAATTCTTCAACTATTTTTTTTAATACAATAGACTCATCATATAAAGAAGATTGTAACGCTAGTACTCCACTATCAAATTTTTTTAGTTTCACAGGCAATGATTTATCACTATTCATCATGTAACATGCATTCATTAAATCTTCGGGCGATAATAGATCTAATCCTCTAGCTCTGTTAACTCGACAATATACTTCTGCAAGGGCCATTGTACCACCAACTTCTTCTAATGAAACTTTAATAATTTTAATTATTTCTTTACAAAGAGTGGTATAATATGCATTTGAATCAGTGAATGCAGATCTGGTTACTGGGTCATCAACACCTAAACCCAATAGGTAAGATTTGAAACGTACAGTTTCATCATCACTTATAGCACCTTGTTTTTCTTTAATTTTTTCAGAAATATTTTTACTTAACATCACCATGTCTTTAGCAGTGATCATTAGTCTATCCAAATCTTTGAAAGCATCTGTAATACTAATGTCGGATGCCTTTTGCTTTTCATAAATATTTTTTTCAATCCCTCCAATCCCAGTTCTAATTTGGTGAGGGATTTTAGTTGCAGCCCATCTTTTTTCTGCCACAGTTTTTTGAAATACATCCAAAAATCCATCAGGAATCTTATCCTTGAAATCAAGTTTGATGTACTCACCTTTAGCACATGCAACAGGACCAGGATTTTTATTGTCCGAAGGTAATAAATGAACAATAATAGTTTTGGTTTTAGATCCAAACAAAGATTCGGTGACTACAGACTCCATGTATACTATGTATCGGAGTTGCAAAGATATCCATGCCTCTCCAGACGTCCAAAAGAGACGAGTGACTGTTAAGATAATATTACCACGATGAAATGAAGTTTTGTAATCTCCATCATACAATGTAACATTGCTGTGACGACATAGTACTGTATCAGAAGGGTCTGGTTTAACATACTCAAACCGGTCCATTTCAAATCAAAATTATAATGGTACTTAAATAGTATTAGACTAATATCAACCGTTTATATTTTAAGATTCAAAATGTTTTAAAATAATTAAATAATACAAATTTATATGTTGTTATCGTTAAAATTAAACAAAAAAGCAATTATGATTAATATTGACACTTTAGAAACGTACTTCACGTGAGTTCCCCCGATTGGGAGAATCAAATTTTGAAAAATAAATAATAAATAACACAATGCTTATCAGTTACACTGACTATCGACGACATCAGCTGTTGAAATTGAAACGATAACATTTTATTATATATTTATCAAATTTTTACGGCTAATGCCTTTATCAGTAGAATGTATGTTGTACATTTGTGATAACGTTATGCCATGCCGTTCTAAGAGCATTTAGTCTTTGTACAGCAGAAAAGTTTCAAAAATTACTATTTTAATTGAACGTCTGTTTGTGTGTCCATTAAAATCATATTAAAAGTATTGACATGGATGAATGCTTGTGTAACACATACATTATTTAGATTTATTAATAATATTAGTGTTATTATTAACCGTGTTGCTCTGCATTTTGTAAAATAACTGTTCTATTAGTCGAAAATGATTATCACAACTTTATGCACTCGGCAGATCAGTGTTCGAAGATTGATTGACTGTCGACATTTGAGCTACTATAATACGAATAGACCGATTCTAAGCTCGTCGTTATTTTGTAACAAAAATAACACATCAGAAGGGTTGCATATACCCAACAGAAGTGTATCCTCAGTCACTACCATTACGCTTCCTTCATGGTTTGTGACGTTATCCAACAGTACGCCAGTGGCGTATGCACAACAGTTTATAATTTCATTTCATGAAATGACGGGTACTTCTTGGTGGGCAACAATAATGCTTAGTGCCATAACTCTGAGATTAGTTGTGACCCTACCTCTAACAATATACCAAGTAGGTACTATTATTGTTACGTTTTTATATTTTAAAAAGTTAAAATTATAATTTAAAATATTAATTAGTTGAACAATTTTTTTTTTTAAATATTTATACTGAGATCTATAATTTTATTTTATTTCTATGTATACAGTTAAAGTGACATAAATTGATACTGCTGTTTCATAATTTAATGATAGTTCCAATCTAGGTGGTCCCCTTGGACTTGTTTTATATATATATATATATATATATATATATTTAATATTTTTGATCTGTGTGCATGATTTTTATCGCATGAATAATATAATTTAGGTAGTCATAAAGTCATAGTATTTTTAATTAGTTGTGTTTATAAGTTGTTTGTGGGTTTTATATTATTAACTAAATATAATTGTGATTAAATTACAAATAAATAATTAAATGTAAACATTAATCTATGTATAACCTAATATTTTATTTTTTTTTATTTAGCATTATATTAATTCAAAATTAGAAAATCTTTCTATTGAATTTGAACCAACAGTAAAAGAAATACAAAAAGAAGTAGCTAAGGCCATAAAACTACATAAATGGCCTGAAGGGAAAGCTAAAAGAGTTTATACTAAAGCTGCAAGTATAATAAAAACTATTATTTATAATATAATAATTTCTTGGTATTATTGTTCATTTTTGCCAGTTTTTTATTTAATGAATCATATAATTTTAAGATTTTAATGTACTATTGTCTTTCTACTTAGTATTAAACATGTATCCATGTATTATACTACTTAACATTTAACATCAATATTATATTTTGATATTTAAAGAATACTTTTCAGTTGTAATTTTAAAACGGTACCAATTATTATGATGTTTTAATGTATCAAAATAAACAAATAAATAAATAATATTTTGCATCTAATCAATCAACTTTATTAATTTTTTTTTCATACTTTGACATTTTACAACTATTGATTTTTGATGATAACTTCAATTTTTTTTAATTTAGATAAAAAAGTATTGGAATGAATTAATAGTAAAAGAAAACTGTCATCCTGCTAAAGCGACCATAGTAGTTTGGATACAATTACCAATGTGGGTTTGTATGTCAATAGCTATTCGTAACATTACATTAATGTTACCTCCAAGTGAAGAAGGTAACATTAATAATATAAAAATACCAATAGGTTTTATTTTATATTATGTTTGTAAAAGCTGTTACTAGGTTTCATGAACTTACTGAAGGTGGAGTCTTTTGGTTTTCAAATTTAACTGCTGTTGACCCAACTTATTGTTTACCGATCATTCTATGCCTATCAAATCTTTTAATTATTGAGGTATTATAATTTAAATAATTACTTAGTTATGTTGATGAAAAATAATAAATTATTGAGTCAAACATTTTACTTATTTAAAGATACAATCTCAATCACGAAATAAGAGTCCTACACGTAATCAAAAAATCCTTACAAATATAGTCAGAGGTTTTTCCATTGTCATGATGCCACTCTCATGTTTCCTGCCATCGGTAATTATTCATTATTTTTGAATTTACAACATTTAAAATTTTCTTTAACTTAAATAAAATGTTTTATTTTTTAGGGGGTATGTTTATATTGGACTGCTTCTAGTATTTATGGTTTATCTCAAAATTTATTTTTATTATCTCCTCAAGTACGTAAATTTATTGGAATACCAAAAACACCTTACAATCATGAACATCCATATAAATTTTTAATTGATAAAACTAAATCTAGATTAAGAATATCTTGAATGTTACAATTTATTTATTTTTTATAATAAATAATTATTTATTTGTAATAATCAGTATATTTTTTTAATAATTAAAAGTAGGTTGTGTAATCATTTATTGGATAAGGAAATATTTTTTGTATAATATATGTATAGTACTATCTTAGTGTTGCTTATAAAAGCTATGACTTAACCTTTGATGATAAATATTGAACAATTTTAATGTGTATAGTCTAATCTGTACATCAACATGAAGAGTGACAGTACTCTAGTATTTTTATTTCTCATGCACCATGAAATATTATGTGTAAGTATTTTAAATGTAAATTAATTGTTTTAAGTTTATAAATAAATGTTTGATGTTTTGTATTAGATTGGTCATTACCCAGGTACATTAATCAATGCATCGTTTTCTAAAAAACACTTAAAGTCGGCTGAATTTTATAAAAACATTTATACTGGGGTCAAAAATGAAGAAATTAATAAACCTGAATATATTACTTCTATGAATTATATGAGAAAGTCTAATAAACAGCGTGAAAACAAGGTAATCAAAATAATTATTTTGTTAGTATAACAATGCTATTTAATTTTGTAATTTAATTTTAGAGTAATGCAGCTTTGTTGTGGGATAAAAAAAATTGCCTTCCAAAATCAACAGCTCTTTTTCCTGTTCCATCAGATTGTAGAAAGTATATAAGATGTAATAAAGGTCAAGGTTCTGTCAACTCATGTGCAGAAGGCACTTTGTTCAATCCTAATAGTTTAAAATGTGATTCTCCTGATAAAGTACAATGTTTAAATAGAAATTCATCAGTATTTGAATCATTGTTCCCAAACAAAAGTTCTAGTCCGAATTTTGATTTAAATACTCAATTTACAAACCGGTATCAATTTCAATCTACAGATAAATATCAACCTCAATCTTCTAAGCCCTTACCTGGAACACAATTCATTGTTGACTTACAAAAACCAAAAGTGATCAATTTTACAGATTATTCTG
>NW_020273045.1:3099550-3157321 GCF_003268045.1 Sipha flava
TTTTGTATAATATATGTATAGTACTATCTTAGTGTTGCTTATAAAAGCTATGACTTAACCTTTGATGATAAATATTGAACAATTTTAATGTGTATAGTCTAATCTGTACATCAACATGAAGAGTGACAGTACTCTAGTATTTTTATTTCTCATGCACCATGAAATATTATGTATTGGTCATTACCCAGGTACATTAATCAATGCATCGTTTTCTAAAAAACACTTAAAGTCGGCTGAATTTTATAAAAACATTTATACTGGGGTCAAAAATGAAGAAATTAATAAACCTGAATATATTACTTCTATGAATTATATGAGAAAGTCTAATAAACAGCGTGAAAACAAGAGTAATGCAGCTTTGTTGTGGGATAAAAAAAATTGCCTTCCAAAATCAACAGCTCTTTTTCCTGTTCCATCAGATTGTAGAAAGTATATAAGATGTAATAAAGGTCAAGGTTCTGTCAACTCATGTGCAGAAGGCACTTTGTTCAATCCTAATAGTTTAAAATGTGATTCTCCTGATAAAGTACAATGTTTAAATAGAAATTCATCAGTATTTGAATCATTGTTCCCAAACAAAAGTTCTAGTCCGAATTTTGATTTAAATACTCAATTTACAAACCGGTATCAATTTCAATCTACAGATAAATATCAACCTCAATCTTCTAAGCCCTTACCTGGAACACAATTCATTGTTGACTTACAAAAACCAAAAGTGATCAATTTTACAGATTATTCTGCTTCTGTTTTAAACATAAATTATAATTTACCAGTTGGAGGTAATAAACCACTAGTAGGTTCTAATATTGTTGTCAATCAACCTGTAGATAAATTTATTTATCAGTATCGACTTCGACCTACTAATCCCTTACCTGGAACACAATTCATTGTTGACTTACAAAAACCTAAAGTAATCAATTTTACAGATTATTCTGATTCAGTTGTGAAAATAAATTATAGTTCACCAGTTGGAAGTAATAAACCAGTTGGTTCTAATATTATTGTCGGACATCAGTCTACTAAAATATCTACTTAAATTCACTAATTAATTAGTTCATTTAATATTTAGTTATTATCTATTTATATACTAAAATAGCTCATCTTGTTGTCAGTCTACTAAAATTTGTATTGTATTAACTTAATTTGTGATATAAAAACTTAGGTCAATTAATTCATGTATTTATCTTGAAAATTGTCAATGATAACATTAATTTTTGTTTAAATTACAATTTTTCGTATTATAATTACTAATTCAGAATCGAGTATTCAATTACCTAATATATGAAATACATTTCATTTAAATTTCTTCATCAATTTTATAAGTTGAATCACCAGCTAATTAAATAAATATATAAGAATTAACTTGGGTTTCAAAACCTCTGAGACTGTTTAGGTACTACACTAGTTGGGTCTTGAATTATTTAAGTATACACTAGTTCCTGAATATTTTTTGGTAAATACTACATTATACGAATATTTTCCTTCCCATTTTAACATACTTAGGACTGTCTATGATCTATTTAAATCACAGGTATGGTTAAAAATGTTTTTTATAGTTTTTTTTTTGTTTTTTAGTTTCTTTTCCGTTAATTGTTATTTATATTATATAATGGTTTTAACATTTTTAATATTTTTTCATTTATCTAAATGGCTATAATTATATTATATAATATGTACATACAAAGACAGTCCTAAGTCTGTTAAAATAGGAAGGAAAATGTTAGTATAATGTAGAACTTGCCAAAAAATATTCAGGAACTAGTATAATACCTAAAATAATTCAGGACCCAACTAGTATAGAACCAATAAAAATCCGGACCCAACTAGTACACTACCTGCGATTAGCCCCTAGTACTTGGAACCCAACTCAAATGCTCCGTCGTACAACATAGCAAATTTGCGTTCAGTGATTCAAATGTAGTGAAGTTAGCTTTAATATTAGAGTAAACTGACCTATAATCAAACTTTAAGGGAAGAACATGTACTGTATTTTTTTGGTCAGATTTTCCGATATTTTAATTTTTAAGCGTGTTATGAGTATGTAAAATATAACATTTAAAAAAACATCATAACTCGCTGAAAATTAAAATATTGGAAAAAACCGACCAACAAAATACAGATAAGTTTGATTATAGGTTAGTTTACTCTAATATTAAAGCTAACATCACTACATTTAAATCACTGAATGCAAAATTTGCTATGTTGTATGTATGTCAGACGGAGCCAATACATGCGGATAAGACGTCCTCTTAAGTATGTAGCATTAATAACTTTTTATTTAATCGCATATATGCTTAACTAATCTTCTTAGTACCTACAACAAATTAAGAAAAAAATAAAAAAATTAGAAAAGCGATGACTAAGGTGTGTTTTGGTATCTAAATTATACGGTCATTATATTTTATCAATCAAAATTAATAATTATTATAATTATTCTTATTATATTATATTATATTTATATCATGAGAAAAAGCGAAGAAGAAACCATAATATAATGTAATATAATATAATATAATAAAATAAGCAGTAATATAATGGAAACCAGAAAGGAAGAAAACTCGAGGCAGACCGAGGAAGAGATGGCTTGACGTAGTAGAAGATCTTAAAGCTGTGGGAGTACAGGAATGGAAGGAAATTATTCAAGATCGAGAGGAATGGAGGGATATGGTGTTGGCGGCAAAAGCTCTAATAGAGTTATAAATGCCAGTGAAGAAGAAGAAGTAGGTAATTCATATAGTTTTAAACTAAACATAAGATACGTTGTATTTAACGTATCTTATGTTAAGTTTGAAATAATAAATTTATATAATTTATATTAATATTAAATAATAAATAGTTCTAATCTATAGATTAGTTAAAAAAATTTGAATTTTTTCCAGGTATTTTCACATCGGTACCTAAAACAATATCTACAATTTGTCAAATTTTCAACGATTGATGTACCAACTCATCAAATAAATTGTTTGAATAATAACAAGTGCCATATGTTAATATGTTTATATATATTAAATACATAGTCAAAATATAGGGTGACTATAATTTAAAATTACGCATTCATATACAGTTTAAAATTGTAAAATAAATTATAAATGGTAAAAGATTTTTACCTTTATTCATTTTTATTTTTAGACTTTATTACACTTTATTATTACCTTATTCTTTGATTTACCGATTCTTATTTTATGATCCATTAATGATAATGATACTTAATGATACATAAAAAAAAATCACAATATATTAATATTACTTCTCGTGTCGGCACCAACATCAAACTTGGCATTAAAAAGGACCGTTTTACCACTTGATACATTAATAATATTCATATAAAATGTATATTTGAATAATAATTGTATTGTTAAAATAAAATGAAATTAAAACTAATACTTGATAAAAAAAAACTGTGTCGTCAGGTAGGAAATGATCATTATAATGAACACTTATGTAATTAAAGAACTAAAATTTGATATGTTATAAGCAGTTTAAATATTTGGTCAATTTATAATTTCGTTAAAAATGAATATATTTGTTAGCTATGAACAGGGGGAACCCCTTCCTTGATTAAACACAATAATTTACATAATGAATTATTTTTCTGATATGCAATTGCTATTTACTAGGCATTTGACGTATTGCATCACATTAGTATTCAATTAAACAATAATATGACTATAAATTAAATTTTATCGATGATATGCACTATGGTCTATATTTAATTCCAAAGTCTACTTGTAATGCTTGTACGATGAAGACTTTGGAACGTGAGACGTTTTTCGTCCAAGTGACTGGACACTCATGAATAGACTATAGTAGCGGTTCTTAACCTTTTGTAAATCATGGACCCCTGATGAATGATTTTTAAAAATTGCAGACTCCCTTATCAATTTATTTTTCGAATAATTTTTTTTACAAAATGTCTCGTGTTATTAAAACCAAAATTATAATAATTATTTTATTTAATAAAATACATTAGTAGTCATAACGGAACATACATATTTATAATTATTTTTATTACACTTAATTTTTCAGTTAATTTAAATTTAATTGTTTTGGTTTTCATTTTTTTTTTTAATATTCTTAAAATGTAATTAATTTTTATAAACTTAATGCGATTGTTGGTGTTATGCTTGAGACACAAGTTTTTGAACAATTTCACAATAAATTTGCGAAATAGTTAAAAAAATGTATCGTTCTGCGAGCGTAACGAGGAGCTTTGTAAAGCATGTTTTGTTAAAAGAACCCATTTAAAATTTCAGCCCCGGGGCCCAATAGGTGCTTAATCCGGCCTTTCCTATAGTGATGAGTAGGGTTCGGAACTTAATGAACTATAGAGCATAATAATACAAAAAAAATACTGTAAAATATTCTAAGAAAAATAATAAAATATATACATAATACATTTTTTTAATCAAAATTCAATTTTTATAATGATTTACTTACTTATGATTACTTATAATGATTTACTTTATTACGATTTACTCATTTTATTTTTACATTTAAATATTATTCTTAATTTATAAATAATCATCAAATATGCTCTAAAAAATGGCAAAATTAAGAAATATGCATTTAAAATTACTAAATCATTAAATATGCACTATAAACTTTTAATATGTTTTTTGTTGTGTCATGAAAATATTTTCAAGCTTACTTAGCAATAAATTGAATTGCCTAACAAAACATTGCAGAAGCCACAGCTTCTGAATCCTAGTGATGAGTGTGCGGCCTCGAACTCGGTGAAGTTATTGAAGACACAGCGGGCCCCTTTACTTTTGTCGAACGCGTCTCCGATTAACCGGGACCAGGGTTATAAGTGCGCAGCTGTATGACAGTGGTGGTGCGTCAGGGGAACCTTTAAGACGGCGTCTCCCCAATAATTATAACATCGGAAAAAAAAATTGTTTTAATTTTTTTAAATTATTTTCAAGTATTTGTGTAATCTATATGTAAATAATATACTGTTGTCAACTATATTTACTATATATATGCATGTGTGTATTATATTATGTCCATCGTGGTGTGAATACATATGATTTAATGAAAATACGTTCTTAGCTATTTTCGAATTCAGCGATAAAGACGGACGACGGCATCGTAAAACAAATGAGACGGTCGAACGACAGTCTCAATTCTAATTGATAGGAGGAGGTAAATAAAAGTTCGGGGGGAATCCATTTTCGATAATGATTACTGTACGAAGTCCGGGAGACTAGTCTCTGACACGTTATTCTTTGCATATATTTGTGTAGTGGGTTATCTTGTACATTAAATCTTGTGGCGTTTTTAATTTAATATTGAAATAATGGAATTAAAACATTGTACATTAAATGAATTATTAAACAATGATTTTCATTTATTTACGTATGATGAAAAATGTAAATCAAAAAACAAAAAGCCGACCCCGTATTTATTGATTGAATATAAAAACGGAAAATTTACCCGTACATTTCAAAGTGTACGTGGCTTAGTGGTTGTAATTAACGTAACAAAGTTTTTTGTTTCATTAATGTATTTTTTCGAGGTGAAAAATAATGGAATTTTGATGGAATATCAACTATAAAAAATATAATAAGAAAAGCAGAAAAACATGCTATTTCAAAAACATAGGTACTTGAAAAATCAAGAACAATTTCATCTTTTGGGAAAAATTCAAATTGAACACATAGGCGTGCGCAGAGGGTATGCAGGATATGCAACTGCATACCCTAAACATAAAGTCTTTTTTCCAAAATTACATAAAATAAATAAAAATTCTGACATATTTGGTCTTACGTATACTATATGATTTTGTTTTACATTATGATTTTTATTATATTTTTATATTCAGCTCCAGACAGTTTAATTTATTTTTGAAACACAAATCATATGCTATAATAACGATTTAATGTGATAATGAAATTAAGAAGTACAATAATTCAAGCGAGATTAAATAACTATCAACTACAGAACAAGAAATGGCTATAAATTAAAATCCCGAAAAACATTATTGGTGATATTAAAAACTCAACTGTACACAGAATCGTTTTATGATTAATTTTGTTTTTCATTTAAGTATATAATACGTTTTTATTTATTTACCCAATTTAAACGTATTACTCAAACCATTTCAAGGGTTATGTATTTAATTTTTTTTTTCGTAATTTATTTTAAATTTTAATTATGAAAACAGTTATAATGATTAAGAAATGGCTATTCAGTCACTTTTTCGGGGGAAAAAATTAAAATTTCAAATTAAATAGTAATTAAGATCAGACTTTTGAACGCTTAAATCAACTTTCAGTTTTAGGGGGGGAGTTAGGCAGTGGCTAATATATATATAAACCTATCACAATATTGTATACAAGAAACTACGAACAATCAATTTTTCAGTACCTAGTTAAATTAAAAACTTAGAATAAAGTATAACAATTTGCTATCAAAAATTGAATAATAGCCAATAGTTACACAAAAATTAAGTCTCCCCATAAATTTTATTCACGTACCGCTACTGATCATAGAGTAATACAACCACAGAATAGATGAAATTTCATCTGTGATATTACTCTATGAGCTGTATACGTGTGTATATTATCACTTTTCACTGATAACGTTTAACATTTTTGGATTGCGATGATAAATCATATTTTTTTTCCGTCAATCGCGTTGAACCATTGACCATCGCAATACCGATCTTTCTCGTGTACATCATTTAAACATTTTTCACGCGGCGGTGATTCATACGATTATTTTTACACCCGTGACGTCCGCGTTGAGTGTTTTATACGATTATTATTTGCTTCTATTTTATCGGGATTTCAACATTGATTGTATTTTGACCGTAATTGTGTTCGTCAAAGCAGTTGCACGTACCTACTTGATTGACCGCGACCATCACTGCAACTTGTCGTTGTCGAATAGGAACCCGAAATAACACGAGATCGCCATGAGTCTTCAGTGGACTATCATCGCGACGTTTTTGTACTTCGAAGTGGGAGTGCTGATGCTGTTTCTGGTGCCATACATGTCAGCCAAACGCTGGAACCGTCTGTTCCGTTCCCGGTTCTATCAGGCGCTCAGCTCGCAGGCCCAATGGTATTTCACGTTCTTGTTGTGCATCCTCGTCCTGTTCCTGTTGGACTCAATACGTGAGATGCGTAAATACTCCAATCCCGAGCTCAGTGACGCTCATCAACATCTTGACCACGAGATGCAGGCCAACATGCGCCTGTTCCGCGCACAACGTAACTTTTATATTAGCGGCATCGCGCTGTTCCTGAGTTTTGTCATCAAACGTTTCATAGCTCTGATGACGCTCCAAGCGTCATTGATAGCCCAAAGTGAAGCATCGTTGAAACAAGCAGAAAGCGCTAGCAAAGCATCCATATCTTTGTTATCGCAAAAGGAGAACCTTGACGGCGAGTCTGAAGCAATGAAAAAACTCACTAAAGAACTAGAATCCATCAAGGCTGATCGGGATGCAATCAAAAGTCAAGCAGAATCGGTAAGCAAAGAATATGACAGACTCTTAGTTGAACATGAAAAACTTCAGAAGACTGCTGGAAACGAATCAAAGAAAGATGATTAATTCAACATAATACAACTGATAGGCGAATACGTCTTAAGTATTTTTAATATTTTGCATTTCTAAATTTATATGCTAATTTTTTTTTTTTTTGGCTTCAGTATTTTTGTTGGGTTTTTTTTTTTGTAAACCTAGTAACACTAACATTACTAGAAGAATTGTATATTTTTCATTATTATTTGGTATTGTTATACTTGTAAAAAAATAATAAGTACTTGAGTAGACTAATTATTTTATGGTATTTATACTAGTAAAAAGTAAAACTTTATTTTTTATACCCAAAATGTAATAATTTTTTCTTTGTTGATTATGAATAACTTTCATACTATGGTAAATTGAATAATGTTGTTCATTTGAAGAACATATTCAGTTATTTGAATAAATTTAAAAGAAATAACATGAAATCATATTTATATATATTCTTACATCATCATTGCATGTTGAAAAAAAAATACACGATAAACATAAAAATAAGGTACAACTTTTCGATATAGTATTAATTTTTATACTTCAGTGTTATCAAATTCAATATCCAAGTATAAATATGTACTATGTTATATTCAAATCTAAACAATAAAATACACCTTAATAAAAGTAGTTCTGAATTTAAAATATAATATTGCATCAAAAAGAACATATTGAGTATAAATCAACTATGTTCAAGTAATTCATATGAAATCCAGTCTGAAGGACTAAAAAGAAAATAATCAAATTACTTATCAAAAGATAAGTTCTATAAATAATTCAATATTAAATTACATTTGGCCGAACCTAAAATGTAATTTGAATTTTAAAGACACTATTATTATGTAAATTCAAAATTCTGTTTAGATATCTAATTTTGAATAATAATAATAGTAATGAAAAAGAATATAAAATTTTATTACAAATTAATTACATATAAATAATAATATTTTTTGTCATAAAGTAAAATAAATATATAAATATAAATTATTACATTACATATTTCAAATATTCCAACTAGTTTTTGTTATAAAATATTAAAAAAATTTAAAAAGATATAAAAATATATTACTTTAATAGAGAACCAACAATTTTTAATTATCAACATTTAAAAACCACTTAAGAAGAAACACTAGTGTCTAATATCAAGTGACCATCTTTGTCTTTTTTTCTAATTCTGCCATCAGGATATTTAGTTTCATGCGATCCATCTGGATAAACAATTTTTTCTGTACCATCAGGATATACTCTTTTCTATATAACAAATAGACTTCCATTAATATAATATGTATGTATTATTATTGGCAGTAAATATTAGTATATAATAAATTATATAATTTATGGAAATAAAACAAAAAAAAAAAATGAATAAATATTATAATCTATCAAAATGAATTTAAAAATATGATAAAAAATAAAATAGAAAAATAATAATTTAATCGTTGGAATTTCATACTCTTATATTTGATAATTATTGTATTACATAAAATGAAGTTAACTATTCACTTATAATTTAAAAATATAAAGAAACATACTTTAAATTCATTGGTGTGTATTTCTCGTTGGCCATTTAGTAGTACTAATTCGCGATGACCATTTGGTTCTACTGTCAATACTGAACCATCTAAGTAATTCCAAATTTCTTTACGGTCTGGGTATACAGTATGCTTTTTACCATCTACATACTCAATTTCTACTTTACCATCTTTGTGATGCTTTTCAGTTTGTCCACTATATGTTTGTGAAAATAGTAATTTAATAGCTAACCAGTATAGAAAAAGAATATATTATAATGAACTCACTTAGGAAATTCGATTATTTCCAAACCGGTATTGAAAGTTGTATGGTATGTTTTATTATTAGCAAAATAATATCGTTCTGAATCTTCTTTTGTTTCTTTCACATCACCATTATAATATATTACTTTTATATTGGTGCCATCAGGTGAAATCTTTTTCAAATTACCATTAGAGTACAAAATTTCTTTACGTCCATCATCCAAAATTGTTTCACGTACTATATCACAACTACTTCGTCGAGTACTGCTAGATCCATTGCAATTAGAATCATCATTTTCACTATCATCAGAATGTATAAGAAATTGATTTTCATCAGATAACAAATCCTCAGAAGACTCATTATCATTAGTAGACATAATTATTGGTTTTCTCAAAATAGAAGCGGGAATATTTTTTGATTTTGAATCAACCATTGATAATACATCATCAGGAGTAAGCTTACTGAGTTCCTTATTGACGTTATGTATGAGTTTGGTGTTTCTCAAAGCTTGTTTTTCAGACAGAGTTTTAAAAGTGACCTGTAAAAATAAATTCAGATATTTTTCATCTTGTTAAAATAATATTTACTAAAACTTACTTTTTTAGTTAATGAAGTTTTTCTCAACAAATCTAGTTCATTGCGCAATGCTGTGTTACTATTTTCTAATACTTTCATCTGTGTTCTCAGTCGTGCCTGAGCAGTTGCCCATCGGGTTTCTTTTTTATTAAATTCATCTTTAAGCTCATTTACCTATAAATTTAAATATAAATTTAAAATCATCAATATACATTTATATATAAAACGTAAACTAAACCTGTTCTTTCAGTTTTTTTATTTCTTCTCTTTCTAGTCTATTGGGTTTGTTTCTTAATTCTCTGATATTTTTCTCAAATACAACTTTTTCTTTAATGAATTTCTTTCTCTCTTCGGCTAACTTTTCTTCTTCATTTTTTTTTTCTTCGTTTAATTTTTTTATAAACTCATCTTTACTCTTAAAAAATTTTTGTCTTTCAGCTTCAAACTCTCTTTGTAATTTCATTAATTTAATATTTTCAGCACGAAATGTTTCAATCTCAGATTCTAATTCTTCAAGTCTCTTACTGAGTACTTCTGTATCAAACGATTGATTAAAGTTATTGTGTTTCATTATTTCTGAAGATTTAATATAATTTTCTAAATATTTATTTTCATTTTCTGTTAAAATAATGGGATCAGTTTTTATATATTTATTATTCTTTTCACTAACATTAAAATTAGTATTATCTACCATATTTTGTGATAAATCCAAAGGATCAAACTCCTGACTAGAATCAGAGTATGAATCATCAGAATCGTTGGCTTTTCGTAAAGGAGTAGATGCATTTATTTTGTCAAAGTTTAAAGAACGAACTAATCCTGATGTTTGAACTTCTTTATCACGCTTGGAAAGATAACCTTTTTCCAAAAGATGACACACGGTTGGTGATGATGCAGTCAGATTTGAATTGTTAGCACGTTCTTCTAATATCTCAAAGGCCCGCAGTTCTCTTTGCTCTTTATTGTTGTCATTTTCTTCATAATTTGGAGAACTTTTAGGCTCATATCTATTCCATGAATTAGTGATATTACATTTTTTTAAATCTAGACGAGTACTTTCAATTGATTTATTTACTAAGAAAAAAAAAATCAATGATTATTTACCCATTTTCAAATGAAAATAAAATTAACTTACCAATTTCAACTTTAGGAAATGCTTGAACTTGATTTAAACACTTTCTTGGTACTTTAATTTTTGATGTAACAGCTTTTACTGGTTTTTGAAATTTTAATTTCCCAGTTTTTTTTTTTATTTCATCTAAATTTAAGCCATATCGAGCCAAACCTGTTCCTTTTTTTAAATATGGCTTTTTAGGTTTGTTATTCTGACATTCAATTTCATTTTCACATCCAAATTGATCATCTTTTACAGTATTTATATTGGAACTCATTGATTTGGCTTTGCAAATGTTATCATCTTCCTCATTTATTGACAATACCTCTACATTATCTTGAATTTTTGAAATCTAAATAAATAAAATTAATGAAATTATCTATGTCATTTATTTTTTATGAATATTTCTTACAGATGGAATTTGGTAACCAAATTTTTGCAATAATTCCTCATCTATTTCTGAATATGAAGACACCTTACTGTCATACTTATTATCTGAAATAAATTATATTTAAAGGAAAACAAATTAATTCACAAATAGCAATAACAGCAATATAAGATTAATGTAAAATAAATGATAAATAAATTGAGCTTTACATGACTTATTATATTGATAGTCTTATATTCAATTTTAAAAAACTAAAATTTCTTAGTTGATAATTTCATTAAATGCTATGTTTGTTTAATAAAATAATAGGATATACAAATTCCTTACAAGAACCATTCCTATCTAATAATACTTTTGATGTAGTTAGAGTTATATTAGATACATTAAAAAAATCATTTTTATAAACCCAAAACGTTCCTTGCTAAGTTCACAATTAAATATGTATTTCAACAGAGTATGATTTTAAGATTAAATTTAGTAATACCTTGAACATTTTCAGGAATATCAAATGATTTTAAAACGTCATCCATTTCGTTAGTCAAAGTGTCCATTGTGGGGTTTTCACATAGTTTCTGTTGTTGTGATTCTTGCCAAGTTTTTAATTCTTGAACACACTGCATAACAGTGGACATGTTGAATTCTGTGCCGTAACCTTTCATAAGCTCCATAATGTCACAAGTAGTACTCATATCTCATATTATAAAAAATTAATAAATTAAATATAAATTATGTTTACTAATAAGTAAACATTTACAAAATTATTTAATTGATACAAGTAAAATTAAAACATGAAAAATAACAGTAAATAGGTTTGTACTTAATAAACTGAACAATTGTCAACAAAACATTGTTATCACACAATATTTTGGCGGTAATGATAACGATAAGGATCAATGATCCACGATTTCGAATAACGGTTATAACCGCGATTAAATATAATATTATTATTATTTATAATTGGTTTTTAATTTTCATTAAAACAATTTTGATTGATCTATGTAATTATACAAATATTTATAAATTTTAAAAGAGAACAAAGTTTTTAATACTACTTAAACCCAAAAAAAAAAAAAACTTTCTATATTATTCCACAATTTAAACCATTATCACTAAAAAGCATACATTTAATATACAAAAAGTCATAGTCACAGCTTACGGTGTTAGACAGGCACGTAACCAGACATATTTCTATAAGGAGGCCAACATTTTTTGGCCCCTTTTTGTAGTTACATTTATCAAATGTGCCTTCGATATCCGTATTTGGAATTCCTAGTTTTCAATCTATTAATACACGTACTATTGTCTTATCTCAAATTATCAAGTGACAAATATTTATAAAATAGAATCTCAGAATTCAATTTTTGTTATACGATCGTTAATTATATGGAATGGGCGCATGTAAACTCCGCCACAAGTACCATTTTTTACTGTTAACTAGAAAAATAAAACAGGTAAAATTGGGTTCATGTAAACTCCGCCACTAAAAAAAATTATATAAAATTTAATACATGTAAACACTGCCAGTGAAGAAAATCGAGTAGTAGTATAAAATTAATATGATATATTATTAAAAGTAATACGTAATAAGTAATAATAAGTGAATATTATTATTAAAATATTATATAATATCGTACCTCCATTTTATTTCACCGTCTGGCATATTTTATATTTTGGTTATAAATGTAGTTGTTAAATAAAACCAATAAATTGCCTCGTTGACCAGTAATTAATTTTATATTATTACTTTGTTGCAACATATTTCGTTCAATATAAAATATACACGAAGACACGCAGCTACGAACGATTATGTTCGTCAAAGTATACTTTAAGAATACCTTACCTACTGACGACATCATCAATGGAAATACTAATTTCAAATAATATGAAGATAAAATTATTAATAAGCGAATCAATATGGATATATATCTACCTTGAAATGAATGGAGCCATAACAATAATTTTATCAATTTCGACATACATCATCGCAATAGATGTCAACGTATTTAATGTGAGAAGGCACGTGGCAATGTGAGCACTGAGCAGGTGAACAAAAAAAACTGGAGATTTCATATACCCATTATAGGTAAAAAAAAAAACTGACGGAGTTTACACTAGACCTTTTATTATCTTTTTATCTTAACCAATATTTTAGCGGAGTTTAAAATCGCCCTTATGGAATATACATTCAGGATTTAGCCGGTATGGGACAACTAAACACCATAATATTTAAAAATCAAAATCAAGGGGCCAAGCTCCCTAAGGCCCCCCCCCTGACGACGTGCCTGGTGTTGGAAAAACATCAGTTTAGGTTTAACTTACATTTTATAGCGTGGTGAGGACGAGAGTCCAGATTTGTTTCTATCCAATTTTACAAAATTGTGATGGCTTTTGTCGTTTTTTTTTTATGAAAAAATTAGTTGACATTAGAGATAACCTCAATTTTTTAATATAAATATTAAATATAATATTTTTAATATGTTAAAATAACAATTAAATTAATAATAATTGTATACATATATAATATTAATTTAATAATAATTACTTTAATTAGACTAAATATAAATTTAGACTATTCCATATGGCTTATACATCGTTATTTAATATACAAAGATTTTTTTTTTCTGTAATGCAAACATTTTTTCACCATTGCTAATCTTTAGTTGGAAATTTTAAAATAATTTTCTTAAATATTTTTAAATAATGACTTAAGCTTTCTCGGAATCCCAGGGTTCCGAGGAACACAATTTAAGAAACGCTGTCTTAAAGGATGGACTAATTATTGTTATACTGACTTCATCACAAATTTTCATCATATAATGAAAATTCTCAGAAAAACTTAGTACTTAGGTTCTTTTACCATGATATCTTACTAATTTTGATTTGAAGTCAATAGTTAGTGTTTTAAGAAAAATACTAACAAAAATAAATTAAAAAAAAATATATTTCAAGTGGGAAGTCTAACATCTTTTAGCATGTTGATATTTTGAAATTGTTCAATAAAAAAAATATTACTTTAAACAAAAATTTTAATATTTTATTGTATTTTAATAAAATGTATTACAATAATTTTAACTATAAATAATGGTTTTATTCAATTTGTATAACAATATGATACCATGAACAAATATAAATTATAAATCATATGAACCTACATCCACCAAAAACTTACCGAAAAACTTACAGAAAGAGATTCAACTCTATGCCACCAACCAGATGGTATAAATAACATTTCTCCTGCAACATAAACATAATTAAAAAAAGTTAAGCCCTGTTGAAATTAATACAATATTAGACATCAACAAAGATGTAAATATTAAATATTTCAAAGAGCCTCTACATTTTTTTTCTGAATTGCCTGTTTATCATTATCCTAAAATTGGACTTATTACTTTAGATGTTATAAAGTAATAAGTAATTACCTAATGATAATGATATTTAGTATAGAATGGGGACAAATGTAGTTTTTATTAAGATGTCTTTATTAAGACTTTAAATGCAAAATTGCTGTGAAATTATTTCATATTATACCTGTTAACATTTATAGAATAGATATATTTTTAATTCACAATAACTGTCGTTAAATATTATTGCACTGGAATCTTAATTATGTATAAAAAAAATTATTATTTTACTAATAAAAATTGTTCTGAAATTTAAGATAATTATTTAACTAACAAATATTAAAATATTACCAATTTTAGTATTAATATTAGATTTGAAAATAACTACTTTAACGTAATGTCTCAGATAAAAGAAAAAACATTTTTTTTTTTTTCAAGAAATCAAAAATTGCAATTTACATTATTTACTCATATTTATACATCTATTTAAAAAATGCATACCTTCATTTAATGTACACAACATGGCCTTTGCTTGAGAAAAATTGGGAAACTTATTCAAATCTGGCTTTACTGGATTTACCTGAGCAGTATTCGTAAGAAATTTATCTTCATATGGGTACAAAAATTCAGACCATTTGGGGTCGTATAAAATAATATCTTTAGAGCCAATCACCTATATATAAAACAACTATAGATATTAAATTACATATTTAGGTATATAAATATTTTTAAAAATTACTTGAGCTAAAAAGTTATTTTTTGGATCATGATGAGTAGGAGACACAGTGCCCTTAGGACCTAACCAAGCATTGATATCTGGCTCTTCACCATCCATATCTGTTAAATAACAATAATCTGGGATTATAATATCATCTTTCAACTCTGGAATCTAAAATGGGCAACAGATGATAACTTGTTATTCTTTTATCATTAATTTTTTTACCTGATTGAAAAGTTGATGTTGTGCAAGATATGCTGGTTTTTCATTTTTTTGAACAATACGATTCTTGATGAATTCTTCCAAGGTTATTAATTTTTGACTCCATTCAGCATCTGCATAAGATGATCCTATTTCAACAGGAACTAACCTAGCTCCAGCTAATTTTATAAGATAATTTAAATCTTTCCATTTGCTTATAGCAGGCCAATGTTTCATACTACCTGTAATATTGTCCAGTTATTAACATAATATTACAATGCTAAAGGTTATTTATGGTAGATATTATTAATAACTATTTTCATTTTTATTTTAACCTATATTAGGTTAAAGTAATAAGAAAAAAAGTATACTTTAAATTGATATATGCATACATTTTGTTTAATACTTGTCTTAATAAGACTCATTTAACACTAAAAAATAATCAGATTCTATCCATTATCCTCTAATACAGCGATCTCAACCTTTTTGAGTTTGCAACCCCTATAATGACAACAATATGTTTAATAACCCTTTTCTAATGTAAGTATTGAAAACATTTTCCAAACTGTTATTATTGTATTTATTTTACAAAAATAAATATATTATAAAAGCCGATTGGCGTTAATTAATAGAAAAAATAAATAAAAATTATGTAAATTTCAATATTTTTTTTTAACATGATGCGACCCCCACGGTAGAGAATCGCTGCTCTAATATACTTATTTATAATTATTAAATTAGAAACTAATATTTTAGAACATTTTTTTACGATTTATCAAGTTTCATTCCAGTAGAAAACTTTTAATTATTACAAAAAAATAAAAAATACAGCTTTAGATTAGTTAAAAATTAAATTCATCGTTACAGGTATTCTGAAAAATTTTTTGGATACATTATTGAAAGTAATCTTGAGCCTGCTAAATTTATATAATTATCACTAAATGGTCACTTTCTCTACTTCAGACAAACCGAAAAGTTTTGGTTCTTAAATTAGTAAATATCATAATTTTATAAAGTTAAATTTTGTTATACTTTACCTGTAATTTTAACAGGTAATTTAGGTTTAAGAAAATCTCTCGAGAGGGTTTCTAAGGATGGTTGATTTAATGCTGGAACATAGTCACCAATTCTATGAAGTGTATAGTTATTATAACTTAATTTGTTTTCATTATACACTAATTCAGGAGATTCTAAAAATAAAACATAATTATAACATTTTTATTTCAAAAACACATTACCACAATAATTTTTGTACCAATATAATATTGCTGAAGAATTAAACACAGTAATGATGCAGTTTTAGTTAATTCATTTCTGAATGCATTGCCCATTAACAATCCCATATCAACTGCTTTGATAGCTTTTTTCAACATGCTTTCATCGGAAGGAGTTTTCAACAGCAACTTTGCCTACATCAAATTAAAAGATTAATACTATATTTAAGGTTCAACACAAAATGTATTATTATATTTCAAATTACTTTAAGCAAACTTGCATGAGAATAAAGTTTTCGCATACAATCTGAAGCATCAGCCCAAGAACCAGTATGAAGTGATTCCCATATTTTTTCCAAAACAGCCTCAACACTTAAAACTGCTACTGTTAAATCATTTGATTGGTAAGCTTAAAATAATATTGATTGTAAATTATCATAACATATAAACAAATTTTTACCTTAATTATAAAAACTATTTTAAAAGACAAACTTAAAAATTATAAAACCCATTTCCAAATTTTTCCTAAAAAATATTGAATCTTTTTTAACATTAATTAACTCATCATAAACACTCAATCAGTAAAATTAATAAAATATTATTTTATATTATAAATAATCCATTTTCTAAGAGTATAAATTCATAAATCACATATTCAACAATGTTATTATTAATTGTAACTTGGGTACTGCTTTCTAACAGAAAGCACTATTGTGTGATAAAAAGGAATATGAAAATAAATTAAAATATATAACTAATTCTCAACATATTCTTACCTTTATATGATTTTCGAAATAAAAAATCTAGCGAATTATTAACATTGCTATAATCAAATTCGATAATTAAAAAAGAATCTAAATGTTGTAACACTTCATCAAAAATTGTATTCATAATACTTTAAACTAGAATGTTACAACACTATATACAATATCAATGTACTTTAAATTCTATTGCAAGTATGAATATAGAAAATTTGAATATGTTCTGATATGACTTAAAATATTCATTCTATAAATTAAGAGGTATATCTGATTACTTATCATATTATCAGTTAACCATTTATGTGTTTTACGATTTTACTAAAGATTAGCCGGTCAATTGGTTTTAACCAATGCTATGTTAACATTTTAATCCACCTTATCCATAAAAAATTAACATCCAGCTGCATATAACTAATGAACAAATAACATTACCCAAACAAGTAATGTAACGATATAAGTCACGCGAAAAGTTTCAATTTAAAAATAGATACCTATTCGTACTTTAAAAAATAGAATAGATTAATTCATTTTTTTTATTTAATCATCACTTCACGTTAGAAGCATACCCAGGAATTTCTTATGTGGGGGGAGGTCCAAAATTTTTATTTTATCTCCAATTATAATTATAGTTTAACTCAATACCAACAAATTACTGTTAATATACTATAGTATGGCTTATACACTATAGGTATATTATATAATCTATAAACTTTGTATATTGAAGATAATAGGAAATTAAAATACACGATATACTATTATTATACTATTTACTATTAAATCTTTGAGTATGTAGAAATTTCAATGGGGGTCCGGACCCGACCCCTCCTTATGTACGTCCTTGCTTCACGTTAAACTGTTATGGTATTTTTGAATTACTTGTAATACAGATCAATTTTTACATTTAAATTTTTTTATTTATACAACCACTTTTACAAAAAAATTTATGAAAACCTTGACCTCCTGATAATGACTGATATAATTCGATGTTTTTCATCGTACTCAAAATTTATATGTGTTTCGTATAATATTTTGTACAAATCTTCATTTTTTCACGTAATATAAAATTTTTCCTTTACGTAGGTTCAGTGAGTTTTCCTTCGTCTCCAATCTGAATGGCATCGGTTAGTTCAACGATGTTTTTATCGCAACTAATTTCGCGCACTTCACTACATTAATAATGCCGCTATATTTTTCAGACGTAAAGAACCACTGTTATCTTCCCTTTTACTAGAACTTATTTTAATTACATTTTCATATAATAGATTTTCGGAGTTAATTTTTTTTCAAATTACACCTAATATTAAGATCACAGACGATAAATAGACAACATACGATTTTAAACAGACGAAATACATAGCTGAAAAATCTGAGTATAATATTACTTACCACGTGCATGGTCTACCTCTGTCCAACTATCCAAGATATGAATACAAATTTAAATTTAGTTTTTATTGTATGGCTAATGTTTTATAGTTATTAGCCGAAAGCGGTTGGTTAGATTAACCATTTGTATTGGAGGCTAAAAAAAAAACCGAAAATTTCACATTAATCAATAGCATTGGCTAAATTTGTAATTAGTCAGTTAATCTTATGTTTAGTTATCCTTTGATTACTAGACATCGTTATGTACATAATAATAATATATGTATATTTTATTTAATTAGTGTAAACGGATAAACGCGTGGTAATATTTACTCATTTTATCTTATGCAATTAGATAAAACGTTAAAATTGTTTATCTTTTAAAAACAAAAATACGCACAATGTCTCCAGAATTATTTATGATCCTGAATAGCAAGATACGGATCCTTATTGGCGTTCGTTATTATTCATTTTAGCGGTCCATTAACTATAAGTAATTTATAATGCTGTGTGTTACCTAGTATATCCTTAGATTAAAATTTTCTTAAGTGTGATAATATAATATGACATAATATGTACTAAATTATATTACTAATTATAATTTAATTCTTCACGTTAATAATTGAACTTTTTTTGGCTGGAACATTTGAATTTATTTTTATATATTTTTATTAATTTTTTTTCTTATTTTTTTCTTCTTTTTAAAATGAAGAAAAAAATATCTCAAAAAGGTGCTACGTGTATATATGATATTGCATGGACATATTTCAACAATTTTAATTAAACAAAAGTACTTAGTTAAGTCAATTATTGATAATCTGTGTGTTGAAAATATACATTTATAAATTATTTTTATTATTTATTATTATTATGTAATCACACATGTATATATATATATATATGTACTTCTCATAAATATTAGATTAATAATTTAAAATAATATAACATTTATAGATAATATAAAATGTATTTATTTATTTCATGTGTTACGTATTAACTGTATTCGTATTTATATAATATAGGAAGGCTGTTGTCTTAAAGATCACTACTCCTCATAAAAAATAAAAATAATATATAATAATTAAAAAAAAGAAAAGCCCAGGAATAATGTAAATAAGCTAATATAGTGGTTACAGAATCTTTAAACCATTAATTTCTAAAACGTATTTTTTTTAATGGACAATATATTAGGACTAGCTGAATAACCCAGCCTAGCAACGGACTGTATACGGACGGAATGTATACTATTTAGCAGTGGCGTGGCGAACTTAATTAAGTTATGAGGCACAAGTTATATTGTCAGACCCACCACCCACTCAACCCATCACAAAAAGCATTAAAAAATTTTTTAAGAAAATATATATTTATTCATTTAAATAATAATGCGTTTTTTAACACATCAGATGATCTTCCCAAGAGTGTTATTGTCTCTTCATAATCAATTTTGATGTCCCTTTCACAGCTCAAAAACATTAAACTTTCCAAACGTTCCTGGCCCATTGTAGAACGTAGACGTGTCTTAATAAGTTTAACCTGAAAATAATACAATAATTGTAATTAATAATAAGTAAGGAGCAGATGTTAATGCATTTATCACATTTTTTAATAACAGCCAGTACTTGGTTTCTAATATATACCCAACTATATTATTTTAAGATTAACAAAAAATTCAACATTTAATTTTTAATTTTAATAATAATGAATTTAATTTAATTATTTTTAAATTATTATTAAATAAAAAATGTTATTGATGCATATTTTTATACTTTAAAGTGCATAATTGCATGTATATTTTAAATGTTTTTAGAGCATAAACATCTACTCCCTAGTGATAAGTTTAATTTATAAAATACTGTAATTGTATAGTTCTGAAAAGGTAAGTTATTATAAATACTATGAGACCTTCACAAAAATCTTAAACTCTATTTTTCATTTTAAACTTTCACCCCATAAAAGTTACCAAGATTTAAAATCCAAACCTTTATAATACAAAACAAGACAATTAAATATATAGATATTAATTAAAAGCTTAGAGATTGAGAACATTTATATTTTAGAAGCAGAAGAATATTGATTTTTAAAATCAAACTTACTTTAGAAAATGATCTTTCCACAGATGCAGATGTAACTGGTATAGTCCCTAAGACTTTGTATGCTATATACAAATTGGGAAACGCTGCTGACAAATCATACTTGGACAATGTATAAAGAATAGTACTAACACCAATTTTTGTCATATTAATTTGTTCATCTTGAGTTATATTTTTTTCTTCTTCTTCACAACTTTCACTCGATGATATAGATTCTGGGCAATGTAATAAAGTAGGTAAATCTATACCTGATGTCAGATCATCAAAACTTTTAGAAAAAATAATGTATTCATTACGTAGTTGATTTATATCAATTTCTGGTAACCAAGCCACTAGGTCAGTAAAACTATCTTGTGGAAGCTGTTGATTTTCATTTTTAAATGTCCTTAATCTTTCAGGGGATAAAAGTGTAAAATCTTTTAATATATTGTTAGAGTCATTGAATCGAGATTGAATTGAAGTAATTACTTTATCCAAAATTGCAAAGTATGTATGACATCGATACTTGTCGAATGATGAGCTCTGTATTTCATCTGAAGCTTTTTCTCCAGGTAAAATTTTTTTAGCACGTTTTCTTGATTCTTTAAAGTTGACCTCTATTAGTTTATGATGGTTAGCAAATTGTTTTGCTTCCTCTACCAGTTCCTCATATTTTTTGTCACTTCTCATTTTAGCTAATTGTTCTTTAGAAGTATTGATTAAACGCAGCGCTTCAATAAAGTCTACTGATTTAGATTGTAAGTAATTCGATAGTGGTGTTGTAATTGAAAATATTTTTCTTAATAATATCATTGTTATAACAAAATCAAACGATGATATTACGTTCAAGAAATTTTTTGCACCAGATGATGTTACTCTGTCAGTTGATTTAAGTAAACATTTTAAAGTTGCATATAATGCTTTATATTTTTCAAAGATAACAATGATGACACGGTCATGAGAAGTCCATCTCGTTGTGGAAAATGATACCGTATCCGTATGCCGTGTGGCGACTGGCGAGTGTTAGTAGGTACTGCACGTCTGCACTACGATCCAATATTATAATTACGAGTATTAAAATGAATATATGGTAACTTAGCAAATATTTTCTTAGTGTGAGATAGAGCCCAAGTCCCTTGTGAGATAGGACACCTACCCCCCCTCAAACTGAGGCACGTGCCTCAAATATAGCCCTTCGCCACGCCACTGCTATTTAGGATTAAAGCAATTTTATACTACTTCAATGTAGACATATAAGCATATAATTGTGGCGTTTATTTATTTATATTTACTACATACTTTACTTCTTGTTGGGTACAGTTCGATAATTAACGAGAATAGTCTCAACTTTTCTAGAATATTCGAGACGGACAGGTAGGCCGCGTGCACATTTGATAGCATTGCGCGGTGAGCGATGGGCGATAAGCGGCGGGCGTTGACAAAAATAAATCAAACACGGTAATTTTATCAGAACTGTGATCATACTGATTCCGGGCGTTGAGCGTTTGCGATGCGCTGTGCCGATGCGTTGTTTATATTTCAAGACGACTTGATTTGTGAGCGTTGTTGTTGGGCGTTGTATTTATATTTTGCATTGGTATTAATTAAAATGTGTTTTATAGAACATCATGTGCTCTCAAAAAGTACATTTTACAAATGCAAGTCGAAAACTTCTCATAACAGAAGTGCAGGGAAAACCATCTTTATGGAATGATAAGACACCCCGATTATAAAAAACCTGAAAAAACAATAAATTGTGGCATGAAATTGGAGCTGTTGTATATTTTCCAGTTAGGAATAGGTAATATTATATTAATATGGTTTTTTTATTAAATTTCAAATATCAAGCCTTGATACTTTTATAAAATGACAATTATAGTAGGTATGAATTTATATAATATAAGTTTAATAAAATGTTATATTATATAAAAAAATTATTAAAATTTGTTAAATAAAAAGTCTTGATTAATCAACATTTTCAATTATTCATCGCATGTTTATATTTGTATAAACTGATTAGGCACCACGTCACCTCTAATCTACTTTACCATATGGCTAATGCCAGAATATCCAGTTTATGTATAAGAAACAGCAGTTAATCCTTGATGACCAACTGAAGTAGTCAAATTCTGTATTGTCTTATATAGACGTCCATAGCCAGTAAGTTATATTTATGTGTTAACCTTTAAAATAATTATTTGAACCGATCTATATTTATTTATATTAAGATCCTTTTTTCTTTTTATACTCCCAAGCTATGGTAGAATATATATTCAATGATAGTAGAAAAACTTCCCTAAAAATTCAATATTTTTAACTGGTCATCCCCGACCATGCAACATTTTTATTTGATGACAGCCCATCTTGTATAGGATACAACACATTTCTATATAATATATATTCTATATTACGCTACGCGAGTAAAACCCTGAATCGTCATTAATATATTATAATATTTCCATCATAATCAAACATTATATATCATTATTTTATTATTTGAAATGTATTTTTGTTTTGGTCGAAAAGTGAATCGACCTATTTTAAATTTTGTTGAAAAGTGAATCGGCCGAAAAGGGAAGGGTACGGTTTTGGTCAAAAACGGACTCGTCCAAGATACCGAGTTCCGTTGGCAGACATATACAAAGGTGGACTGACCAGATTATATGGACAGTAAGAATAGTCCTACTGGGCCACAGATTTTCTAAGGCCGACCCATGTAAATGCCCTACAATAATATGAGGGCTGGTTTGTTCACCAGGTAGCATAAATTACTCAAATAAATGAATACAATGATATTAATCTAATCAATATAAATGTATAAAAAAATAATATTATAAATGCTGATATATAATAGTATAATAAAATGCCTACTGTGGCTACTCTATGAATTATAATAATAATAATTAGGGTCGTAAATTTGTAGGAAAGTCCTTTTTTTTTTTTTTTTTGGTGATTGGTTAGGTAAGTATATAGTTTGAATTATGTAAATACGATTCCATTTATGCAAATTTTATTTTGTATTTTTTGACTTTTTAGATCACTTTTGTGAATTTTTTTGTCATATTTTACTTTTTTTATTTCATTTTTAGGTATTTTTAATCAAATTCTAAAGACTAAAGATGAATAAGGCACCCGAAAATAAATATATTTAAGTTTATTTCATTATTTTAACAAAACAAATACTTACAAAAATTATAAAAATGTTTATAAAGTGAATAGCATTTAGTACATGTAGAAAATTCAAATTTTATTAACATTTTTATTATTTTTTATTAAATAAACATTTATGCATAGGTAATGTATAATAATGTATAATATCCTGTACCTAATATTAATATAAATATAAAAACTAAATTAAAAACCATTTTAAATGAATTTTATACTATAATTTTTGGCATTTAATATTGCATATTTTAGGTTCTTTAGTGTATTAAATCCAAAGCCCTAATAATAATATGCCTACGGCGGTTGCTCTATGAATAATAATAATAATTATGTGCCTACGGCGGTTAGGACCGTCGGCCTCTGCACGACAATGAAACAAATATGGTCGACCAATCCTCAAGCGGGACTGTGTACGATGGCGGATTTCATACGACTGCACAGGGGATGTGATTAGTACAACAACTAATACGAAAATTATCGCAGACCCCGAGTGCATGCGACCCCGCTGAACAACAGTGCCGAAAGAAGAGAGACGGGTCTACGACGGATGACGATGACACACGAATGAAAACCACGTCGTTCACAACGGCCGTTGCCAAGTGACTGCCCTGGTGGCTTAGGAGTGAAAGCAATGGGATCGCTGGGAACGACACTTAGCGGACGGCCGACGAGAAGGACACGAAAACCGAAAACTTGGTTTCAACGAGATGGCCGCCGATCCACGAAAACGGACGTGTTGACGCGAAAGCGGACAAGACGATAAGAACGACGGGGCCGAGGGCATTCATCACGAGAGCTACGACCGTGTCGACGGTAAAACGTCTCAGCGCCATCACGCCGAAAGCGTAACGCGAGAACTTCGCGACAATTTGTGGCACCGGGTGCACGACTTGCGAATCCGGCGAAACGTAAAAACTGGAAAACACGGAACAACGGAACACGTCTACGCGCGATAACGACAACGCGGTTACGTACCCGCATTGAACTATATGATAACTATATTATCATATAGTTCAATGTATGCAACCCGGCAAGAACGAATTATCTTTTTACTATAATTCACAGATATCTATATTATACTAACTATATTATATTATATTATTATAATATAATATAGATACCTGTGCTATAATTATATCAAGCCGTATCAGTCCTTTCATTTTTATCAGCACTCTCAGTTCTTTACTATCAGTAATATATTCTGTGATATCAGTGTTATGTTTGGGTTTCATAATTTTTAAGTATCGTTGATACTTGATCGTTTTAACAATAATTTTATAAATTTGTATCATTATCATACTTTTAAATTTTTAGTTTTAAAAACTCACAATTAAAATCAGACATTTATTCTTTTGATTTATACCTAATAGTATATACTTTTATTGGTTTCATTTAGTAGCATTAATTAAATATACTCATATCAATGCTTTTACCACAGAATAGATTTAATCTATTCTTTGCCTTTACTATTGGGTACGCAATACTTCAACATGAAAGTTAATTCATAAAAAAAGAATTTACACCAATATATATATATATATATAAAATGGCAAATAAACAACAAGGAAAGAATTTTACAAATAAAAGGATTATTTTACAAGTAGTTTCAGGTTTGAACATTTAAATTACATAAGGAATTTAAAAATATTTTAAAAAATTAATTTTATTCTAGGTTTTTTATCTAAAAATGTGTTATAAATATTTAATTGACTTTATATTTGATTTACCGTTTAAATATTTGATGGAAATCTAATATTTTTTAACTAATTATATAAATAGCTATTACTGAAAAAAAAATATTAAGTCTTAAGTTTTACTTTTTTGTAATTAAATTTATGTACGAGTTAAATATTTGTTTATATTTTTTTGTTACTTAATATTACATAAAATATATTTAAATAGGTTTATTAATTGTTTTACTTTGTTGCTATAGAAACACCATACAATTCCTATTTGAAATAAAATGATTTATTGTACCCTAAAATATAATATACATACATTTGTTTAAAACTTGAATGTTCAATTTTTAATGATTATTACTCAGTATAAAATTATAATTTAAGCAAATATGTTTTTAGAAAAAATCAAATTATTTATTGTTTTTCATTTTCAAATAACAAAATTTTTATCTTCTGTTTAAGTTTAACAACAAATTCAAAAATAATGATCAAAACAAAATTTTTTATTTGGAACTAACTCTATAAAACACCTTGTAATGTTAAATACTTTACTTCTTAGCCATTCTTTTTTACTGTACTGTTTAAACATATAAATAAGGTTTAAATGGAAGAAAATTAAATGATAAAAAATAATTACAATAGTAATAATTTATTTTACTTGTGTATTGTTATTTATTAGGCTATGGATTTGCTTTGATCAAAGGATCTATTGTGGTACATGGAACATTAATGAACAAAAGATTAGAAACTAAGATAATTCCTGGTAATAACAATGTGTTAAAATTTGCCTCTGAAATTGTATGGAGTATGGATAATACTACTCTAAAAGAGTAAGAATAATATTTATTTTTTTCAAGAAACCAATTATTTTTCTGTATTTTAAAGTTAATTTTTGTTTTATATAAGATTAAAAATGTCCAATGCATCAATAAGAATAGATTGCTATAATATACCTAATAATAAATTTAATGCAAATATAAGACTTGGTTATCTTATGTTAAAAGTGAAAGAAGCACAAACTATGAATCCAACATCAAATGATCGTGTAAGTTATATTGGTTTTATTTTTTACATTATCTGGTAACTTATTTTTTAATAAATACAATATTAATAATTTAATTATAATTGTAGATAGAAGTAAAATCTTATAAATTATTGGGATCAAAAAATTGTAGTTATAATCTTAAAATGTCTTTGTATATTGAAGATTTCAATGTTAAAGATGTTGAAGCTTTGTCTAAAAACAATCAAAACTTGAAAATAACAGAAAATAATTGTATAAATGATTATAATAATTATCCAAAAAAAAGGTAGGTATAACATAACTATTATCATTGTATGTTTGCTTAACTTAAATTTTATTACAGATTCTATTGTACAATGTTCTTATAAATTAGGTACATAAGTATATTTCATATTGTATATTTATTTCTTTATAGATGAAAAAAATAAGTTTATTAAAGAAAATATTGAAATCAATTTACAAAATGATGATGTTAATAAATCAGAAAACATTGAAATTGATATAAAAAATTCTGATATTAGTACATCAGAACTAATAGAAAATTTTCGAGAAAAAAATGAACCACCGTAAGTTAGAAATAAATTGAGATATGTTTTAATATTCATTCAATTATATCCAATATTAAAGTTAGAATCTGCTATGTAAATAAATATTTGCTTTTAACTTCAAGTTCTATTTAATACAGCACATTATGTATTAATTTATAATTAATGACTTCTTGGATAATGTATATAATATGATAATATGATATATTCACCCTGACAAATGAACATTCAGTGTATTGTATCCTATTAAATTTAAAACTTAATTTGAATCTATATATTATTAAATAATAAACTTAATTTAATTAATCTATTAAATGTAATTATATTAAAAAAGAAAAAAAAATTATTTCAGAAATGTATTCAATTTTGACATGCAAGAAAAGTTAAAAAAAAAAAGAAATGAAGAATTAGAACATTGGAAAAAGGAACAAATGATTTTATTTAATGAAAATGTTATATTATTGTATATTTTATTATTATTTATAATTGAGTTATAATATTTTTTTATTCTATTATATAGTTGAAAATTAAAGAAGAAGAACTTTTTAAACAATTTAATAATAAATGGTTAGAAGAAAGAAAACATATTGAAGAAGAACTTACTCAAGCGGTATCAACATGTAAAGCATTAACTGAAAACGTAGATGTATTAGCTGATATGGTTGTAGAAAAAGACGCAATTGTTACAGCTAAAGAACTTGAAGTACGTCATTCAGTTCTGTGTTTTTAACAATTTTTTGTCCGTTAAAATAATATTTATTGATATTTTTTAGTTTTCTAATCATAGAGAGAGTATGGATAATAAATATATTAGTTTAGTGCAAAAATGTCAGTCTTCGAATGCACAAATTATTAATGAACTCAGTGATAAAAATACTCAATTGGAAACTAGATTGCATGATCTAGAAAAAACTAATATTTTATTAAGAAATGAAAATGAACAGCTAAAAGAATATATTAATTTAACTTGTGATTTACGAGTAAAACATTTAGAAAAAACTATTGTACGTAATTAAAATGTATTTCAGATTTTTTTTTTTTTTTTGTGTATTAGTAATAATATAAAAATTTCATGTCTAGTCAAATTTAGAGAATAAATATGAAGAAGCTAATAAGTCTTGTATGCTTTTCAAAGAACGATGGATTGCATCGGTTAGAAAAATCAATCAAATGTACACAAAACTTCATGACATAAAAACCAATGAACATTTAGTAAATAATAAACAAAAGTGAGTGATTATATTTTATAATTTGAAAATAAAAAAAAATTTGTATTTTAAAAATAAGTAATTGTATTATAATTTAATTTTATATTGATTTTAGTATAAAAAATATTTTATCGAACAATTTAGTGGAACAAAAACAAGATGAAGAAAAATTAAAAACACTTTTAATTGATTTACGTAAATTACGACAAGATATGATGAACTCTAATTATTTGGATCTATTACCAATATCCAAATAATTTCATTGAAATATAATTAGTATTTATTTCAAGTCTGAAGTATTTTTATTAGTTTTACCTAGTTTGTATGATATCTGTAGCTGTGTAATGAAATATAAAATAATATAATATTAAAATTAACATATTATTAAAATATAAAAAAAGACATAATAAATAAAATCAAAAAATATAGGTAGACAATACTAATGCTAAGTTTTATTGGACCCAGTCAATTGTTTTTGTTTTAAAAGAGCTACCTTTTATATAAGTGGATTTATAAATTATCCTCTTTTCATAACTTTCTTTTCAAGTTACATTTTGTATAATCATAAAAATTATAAACAATTTTTAATAATAAACGTTTGTTATAAATCTTAATATTTTCAAAATATAAAATCTATGTATTCCAAGCATAATTAAAAATAATAAATTAAAAAGATCATATGTTATTTTAAAAAAGTAATACAGTAGGTATTGTGTGTATAAATTATCAAATGGTGAAAATATTTTGGTGGTTGACCCTCGATTTTGATAAACAGTTTTTTAAAAATTATTGTTAAAATCCTTTTAGTATTTATAATAATCCAAACCAAATGCATTTATTAAATAGAACTCATTTCACTTGTTCGCGTAAAATTAAAATTTAATTTTATGTGACCTGTTGTTTAATTTTACACTTGTATTTATAATTTTATTCACGTGAATCAGTGAATTTGTATAATCACGTGAATCTGTGAATTTATATTATCACGTAAACTGTGAATTTCTTGAGTCACCGACTACCTGCTATGTCATGCACTCAAATATATTATTCAATTGGTTTACTTATATCAATAGTCGAGTGAATCGTTCGCAACAGTGGCGAATCTAGGATTTTATCATGGGTAGGGATATAAAATATTTTCGTGCATAATATGCATAGGTATATAAGCTTTATTCTATTAAATTTACAAAATAAAATTTAATTTTACTTGATGATTGTACCATTACTCTATGGCTGTATCCTGGGTCATGATATAAGTACGAGGTATATATTCGTAATCTGATATGAAGTTAGATACTAATGTATACTAGTGTATCCTTCTTGGTTACGAAATAATGAAAACGGAATAATAAAAAAATAGTTTTTATTTAAATTGTGCATGCAAAAATTTAATTGGTTGCAAAAAAAATTTTTTTAACTCTCGGCCCACGAGGGGGGAGGATCTATCCCCCATATCTACCCCCGTAGATCCGCCACTGGTTCGCAATATAAAAATGCATTATAATAATTTGTTTTTTTTTTTTTTTGAAAAAGAAAAAGCAAATGAAATATAAAATAATAATTTAACAAAAAAAAAAAAAAAAATCCTGACTTCAGAAAAAATTATGTAATAAAAAAAAAAATGTGAATAAATTGAATTTATGTGTAATAAACCAAACAGAAAAAAATTAATCCATGATAATCATTATTTATTAAATTAACTTTAAATTCCATTAAAGTCTGGTACTTCTCCTTAGTTTAAAATAATAATAATAATACTACAACTAACACATAGATTAACCCATAATTGGTCATACAAAACTTACACATGGATATAGGTTAAAATAGTCTAATAATCAATAACACTAATAATAATAATTATAACTGTTTAAGTACACTTAGTAAATAATAATAATAACCAATGTTTTATATACCTATGGCGTTAATAATTTAATGTTAATTGGTACATATAGCACTACACGAAACAAATTTAAACGTATTGATAATGTAATAATAAATAATGTATTAATAAATAATAATATAAGAAATTATAATAAATAGTAATATACGTGAATACACTAATTCACGTGTTTACGTGCATATGATTCAGATACGTGTTCAAGTCATAATGTATTTGTTAATTCATGTGTATTAATAATACGTGATTTATTTTGTTTCATTCACGTGAACACAGGGCCGCCTCAAGGTATAGGTGAGCTAGGCACCTGCTCAGAGCGGCACTTTAGTAGGGGAGACATTATTACTGAAAATATTTTTAATGAGGTAGGTTATACGGGTTCCCCGCCGACAATATTGAACGTAATTTCAGAAAGCATATTTATAAATTGTAATTGGTAATGCTTATTTATGTTTTATTAGTTGATAAATTTGTTGTGGTTTTAAATATCCTTTTACATTTATTTTATTTAGATTACCTAGTAATTTAAGTCAATTATACAAAAATAACTACGTTCCAAATCTATTTTACTCATAGAAATATTTTTCCATGACAATTTCATTTAAGTTTCAATCGTTAATTGATTTCTGTTACGTTATTCGATATTAATTTTAAATGTTTTTCGTTTCTGATTCGTTATCCGTTTTCAATCGTTTATCGTTTACCGATATGTTATCTGTTATCCGGTTTCATCGTTTAACGTTTGCCGATATCTTATCTGTTATGGATTTCAATCGTTTTTTGAATAGTTTAACGTTATAATAATAACATTAACAAAAAACTTTTTGGTATCCTGCTTAATATTAGGCACGGCCTACGTTGGGCGTTTTCAATTATTTCAATAATATTAATAACCACACAATCACTTCCGCGATTTTTGATAGTCCTGATAGTGATGGGTTTTGCTTAATAATCATTTTTAAGTTTTTTTACACATAATGTTATACATAAAATAAAAAATAAAATAAAATTTTATGTAGATATGTGACACAAAATAGGAGAAGAGGCTAAGTTAAAATAAGAACTTAATTTTTTTTAAAGGCGACAAAATTTAATTTTGCCCATTGCACTATTTTTGCTTGAGCCAGCCCTGCGTGAACAGGTATATTAATATTCATGTACAAAAAACGATACCCCTAATTTTATAATGTAATAAATATAGGTAATAGATTAATATTACTTTTATATGGATTATACAATTTTTAAATTCTAGTTCACTCGTTTTTATCCATTAATGGTCTATTTAATTATGTATAATTCATGCATTATCTTGTTCTTGACCGTAACGTAATTGCAACTTCGTGATATATTTTAAAACAAAATAATTATTTTAATATGATCCGTCGCAAGACACGCATCCGCTAAAAATTAAAATGTATTATCGCTAAATCCTACCTATAGAATATTGGACGTCAGTCGCTTGCCCGTCTCTAAAGCAGTTCAACCTCCTTAGACTACCTAACGCCCAAGATGATAGAAGACTACCGGATGCCTAGTCACGCGTGGGCTCCAACTTCCACCTGACACTGCGAGTTGGTGTGACACGCCTTAAATCAACCCACCCGCGGAAGGTAGAAGTGACCCATAGTGAGAATTAACGATCATATTGTTAACTGTTTCCGGTCAAATTTTTAAAAACAAAAATCATAATATATATATTTTAACCTCGGGAATACTTTCTTCCATACTTCTTATGCAATCAGTAAGATTGTTTATATAAATACATATCATAGCGCGATAAATAGAACACCGAACAAAATATAAATGCTCCAATGAATTTGATTTGATATTTCCTTCATCTGTTTTTGTTATTAATTTTGTATATTTTTTAATTACAAAATTATTTTCTAATGAGATTCAATGCGTTTGTACCATTCACACATCCCTTCAGTAGGCACTGTAGATAAATACACGCATTTAATAATAATATAATGTGCTCGTTTGTGTTATTTAAAGGCTTATTTATAGTATGCATGTTTAAACGATTCAGTAACATCTTCCATTGTTCATCATAAGAAAAAAAAACGTTAAAATAAAGTGTATATAATAATCTATGTATAATTATTAACTAATAATCAGTTCCATAGTTATGCGGATCGGTGAAGAACGATTGAGCATATACTTTTTCAGCAACATAATTTAATATTTTATGCAATATTGCCACCTTCACATTTCCGAAATGTTATAACTTATATTCTTCACGTATCATTACACCAATTATTAAGATACTTATTAATAAACTTAAACTAGTGGTAAGCTGAGAGCCAAACCTAGCTTTATCGGCAACGTTACCGATTAATTTAATTTAATACATATTAATTTTGTCCGTAGTATACTGTCATTTTAGATATTTAGCATTGGGTGAAAATATAAAATAATTACGATAGTTACGATTCTAAAATTATTAAAGAAATAATTCAGTTTATGTAGTACTCAATCACCAGTGTGCTTTCTATTTTTTTAATATGGATATAATAATACTTTTGTCGGAAAAAGGCAAAGGATTGGCCCTAGTACATTTTTATAAACATAAATTAATTAGAGCAGTGATCTTCAATTGGTGAGTCGTGACCCAATTTTGGGTCGCATAAGCTTTAAGATTGGGTCGTGATAAGTTTTCTGTTTAAAATTTAAAAAATTCATATTTATATATATATTATATAATGTATGTTATATGATATTGCATAAAAATGTTTTCGGATAAACCCGAAACTATACTATTTTATATTATTTTAAATTTGTAGAAGATTAGAATGAACACTTTTTTCTCAAACACTCATACTTAATTAGAAAAAATCCTCAAACCAATATGCAACACATACCACTTATCATTAACTGTCGAACACATAGTGGAGGAGTGTACACAATTTACCTCAATACGCACCGACCTGAATACGCTATCCAACATAGTAAAAGTACTTAGCGAAAAACAAACTATGAAAATAGTCACATTATTAAGTATCACAAATATTATAATAGTAAATCTTAATTTACATCTAACTTCACCTGTATAATATTTCATATGTAATATTGTAATTTTAAATCTAACACCTAACACATCAAATATGTAACATCTAATAGCTAATAGTATTTGCTGTTGAAGCCTCAATGCTCAATTGTGTAACAACTATACGGATTATTAATTTATTATTAACAAAAATATCTATAGATAAATTTAAAAATTGATAGCTGAACTATCACGTATTCTATCAAGTGTTGTAAAATAAAAATTAACGATTGTAAAAAATTGACCATGATTGCTAACGATAGGAAACAATATTGCACGTTTTGAATAATTGTCTCTCGATTGCCTATACATAGCGCCGTCTGAAATATGTTTGCATATTTTATACGGAGAATAAGAATTTATGATAATGATAATTTATACGACATTGAACGCAACTATGAAAAAACACCAACAGTTATTGTGTAGAATTGGTTTTTATCGCAAATTTAATCTATTCTGTGCTCGTAAACCTTAAATTGGGGTCACACGGGTGTTAGGGAAATCGAATGACGAACATCCTAACATGTGTGGAACGTATTCGTCGTCGAACAAAATTACCTAACTGACATGACGTTACGAGTGTGACCAGCGATATTTAAGTTTAAATTATTCAATAACGGGGATATTCAGAAACGTAGTTCTTTTTTCCCACGCTCGTGTGACCAATGTCTATACCTATGTCGGTGTTTTAAATGTAATATTTAAATGTTACCAAGCAGTACAGCAAAGAGAAAACGTATATCTATTATACTCTGAAGAATACAATTTAATTGTTGATAATAACGATAGCCGATAACTTTGGAAAATTAAATAAAATATTTAAGACCTGCGATATGCAACAAGTATAGTATAATACAAAATGTGGTTCATCAGGTTTTCGGGAATAAAAATAAATGAATAAAATAATTTTAACTCGTATTATTATGTAGTATATTAATAATTATATAACAATTATTCAACATCAATAGTTTTAACAAATTCGACAACAGTAGGTATAAATTAATATTTAGGTACAAATTATGCGCGCCAAACAACTGAAACATTTGTTAAAATAAAATTTAAACGAATTTCGATAGTCGTTAAAATTATATTTTATACGCTTATATATAATATATATATATATATATTATACAAAAGTAAATATTTTTCATTTAACGTCAGAAAAATACAAATAGTATAATTACTATTCACTATTATGTATATGTTTTATTTTTAAGTCACTTAATTAGATAAATACAATTTCAATAAAATTCCGAGGTAATATAACCGTATAAACGTACTTCGTGGCATATTGAATACTGATGCGTTGGCTAACAGCGGTTGGTATCTGTTTTATAAATATTTCACGAAAACATGTTAGACATACAACCTACAATACATGGTCTTAACACTCATTTACATTTGTTCAGAAATAATTTATATTTTAAACATATTTAATAATTAATTTCAACAATTAATAAAATGTAAAATTATGTATAATTTTTTCTCATAAAATGTAAATTTGTTATTTTTATTATTAATATTAACCAATTAAAAATGTGACCATTTAAACTGTGTTTAATTAATAGATATCATCATGTCTACATTCATCTGAGTTGTCTGTAAGTTGGAAAAAATTAATAATAATCGAATAAAAATAAATTAAGCTTACAGCAAGGTTAGTGGTATATATGTGTAGTTTATAATGTAAATATTGGTATTTATCATTATTAATTAATAAATAATATGTTGACATACATTCGACATAAGGTTCATTTTAACAAGATAATATCAACATGCTATTAAAAATAGAATTACAAGTTTATGTAAACTTGTGTAACATATACTATTAATAATTGTAATGTATGTCGCATTTATCATATTTCCCTTAAAATTTAAAATGTTAATATTATTTAACCAAAATATTCAATAAATAACATAACATGTGTTTAAATTTAAAATAATTATACTTTTAGAGAAAACGTTGGTAAGGCACCATAAGGTTTTTAATTTATTTTATTATTTGTGTCAAGTAGATATAATTAAATTAGTCAAGTTACTTAATCATAATGTCTTAGGTTACGCGTGTTACATGATAACACATGGCATGGCACAGCACATCGGTAAACATACTGGTACCATTGTCGCTCCAGAACTTGATTTTTCCTTTGATTTGCTCTTGCTTTTATACTTGTACATTCCTTTGGCTTTAGCCTTCATTTGGCCCTGGCCTGATTGACCTTGCTGTAGAATGGGAAATACACATTTAACGATTGAAAATGATTGATAAATTCAGTAATACATTATACAAATAATTATACCTGTTGCATTACTTCTTCCTTTTTCACAAACGTTGTCGAACCCGGTGGATAGAAAACTGCTGGCCCAGCAATGGACTGAGTCACTTCAGCTTCTTTGACTTCCGTCAATTTTTCTGGAGTTTTATGTTCAGGAGTCTGAGTTTCGGAGTATGGCTTTTTAATAGGAATCGTGTACTCGGCGACAGCCTTGTTGTTTTCGTGTTCATTAGTTTTGGATTGATAGTTGTTCACGTTTGAATGATATTCTCTATTATTATGATAGGTTGTGTAATCCGTTCTATCACCAAATGACGCCATTAAGTCGTCCAACCGTTTTGGTGGATTTTGAAGTCCTGGAGTGTCTGCCTCATCTCTAGGGAATGGTGATTGCCGTAGAGGTAATTGATCCTGGTATGTGGGTTTTGTGTACCCATTTGGCTGTCCATACTTTGTGTTTTCTCTGGTCTCACTCAAATATTTGTATGAGTAGACTGTCTGGCCGGGCGGTGTAGCAAATGTATTGTCCACACTATAAAAACCCACAGATACATGATTAGTACGTTTTATTTACAATAATGTGTTCACGTTACATTCCCTGAACACAATCATGAACCTCACGTACGATCACAATATATTAACCTCCAAAACACTTACTAACCTCACAGGGAAACGACGGGTTACAGGGGGCGTGGCATGTGCGACCCAGGTCACCTCTTCGCTGCGACATACACACTCGTTACAATCCCTCAAAATTATATGTTATATGCGTACTAAAATTTACTAAATAATATAATACTCACTTAATTCTGCTTGGATCGGACGGACTGAATTTCTGTACTGGCTGTGGTGATACGGTCCTGTTCGTATAAGACTGACTGCTCGAATAGTTTCTAGGTTCTGGTGGTTGAGCGAAAGATACAGGTGATGGTGAACGATGTGGTGATGGGGAACGCGGTGACGATGATCTATGTGAACGAGGAGACGGTGGCAAATCTCTTAGCGAACGATTCTTGTTTTCAGTACGATACTCTTCTGAATAATTGTATACCTTAGATTGACCCGGATCCGTTGTGGGCGAACCGAATTTTTGATAAGTCGAATAAGTTGTGGTACCCGGTATTATTTTTTTCGTAGTCTCTTTAGAGTATACAGAAGTCTGATAAGTTCCTGGTGCTTGGTTTTGAAGTAGTTTAGTATAGCTACGTGGCGCATCGACTAAATCTGTTATCAAAAAATACTTTCATAAGCTAGTATATAGTACGATTTTAAAAACAAAATATACGTTACTAACCTGAAGGTTCTCCATTTATTATCGAAGATTCATAGGTGGAAATTACTTCATTTGTTCCTGGTACTTTGGTCCTGTTAAGACTTCCGTACTTATGATCTTCATATTTACTATATTGTTTATACGGTGTACTGCTTCTTAATGGTTCACTGTTAATGATACCGTAGGACCATAAGTAAGTTAAATTTGAACATTGAGCATTTGTAGTTCATTAACCATTGAGTAAAAAGTAAAAATATGAACTTACATGTTTGACTCAGTAGTTGTTATTTCATGTCTACTTACTCCCGAGTTTGAAAACCCAACTCTTTGAGCATGATTCAAGTCGTCTAATAACGAATCAAGCTCAGAAATACTTTGTCTCATGTTAACGCTGTTTGTTTCATGCCTGGGCACTGTACTTTTATCTAAAACATAATAATGTGTAACAAATTTTATCTATTTATTTGAATGGACTGATAACTGTAAATATACTACATACTTTCTGTCGATTTTTTATACTGGTATGATGAAACTGTTTCATAACCTGCATTTTTTCCACCGTTAGTTTGTCGCTGAAATCGAATAATAAATTATAATCGACACCAAAATCATTATTACATAACGTAATTAATACTGTGTTTATTGTTTACGAACCAACAAATCAACCGATTGAAGATCAGGTAAACGTTCAGTGAGCACAGCGGATTTGTTGGCGGGATTGAGGTATTGGATTTCATATTCCTTGTTGGTCTCGGTCTGGCCGTTGCCAATCGTCCTTGATGTACTTTTTGTTACTTCCCTGTATCCAGTGGATGACGTGTTATTGAGTCCATGATTTTTACGTGGAAGAGTAGATTGCAAGTCGTCTAGTAGTAGTTCTAAATAGTAAATGTTAAAATTTGAACTAATTATATGTTGTAACGTAGTCGCAATACCAATTAAATACTACAACAGAGTCAAGGTGTTGTTTATGGAACATTTTGTAATCAACACATGTGGGCTTACATTTACATACAAGAGATTTATCAGGGTAACAAGTTACAACAGAATCGATTAAACCATAGACAATATTTTAATAGGTTGATTTTATTTAACTTAACAGAGGCTAAAAACTTGTAAATAACGAAGCCCCTGGAAAAGTAACGATCAAGATATATAAACTATACATGATAATTACTTTTTCGTATGGAATATCCAGAGGGGTTACATATTAAATAGTGGATTTACTAGAACGTAAAATATATGTTCACGGAAAATAAAATTATAACAAGTCAAATGGTCTCCTCATTAATTATTGAAACAATTTACCCGCACTGAGTACATGATTTATAAAATATGTACCATATTCATTGACCATTATGTACCTAGTTACTTATACTTATACAATTTTGTTTTTATAGTTGGCTGTTTTGAAAAAAAATAATAACAATTATGAAGGTGAAATGTCCTTATGTAAATGTTAGTTCAGGTTTCTATTTTAATAGTATTTGCTACGGTCCAGACAGCCGAAATGTGTCAACGTTCATACAAATTGTAACGTTATAAAAATAGCAGTTGGAAATGAAACACGATTTATTTTTTATTTATTTTTATATATTATACCTACACCTAGTATGCTATAAGACCCAGAAATTTCCTTTATTTATAACACTCTAAAGTTTTTTACGAGACCAAAAATTTGTTCTACTATCAAAATGTCGTTCATTAAAAATATCCCGAATTATGTACATTTATAATACTTCCAAATATCAATCATTTTTCTAAGACTGGGTTCGCTAAATATATCGTACACCTGTTGATAATTAATGTACAACTTGTACCTACATTTAAACCATACATAATATATTTTTATGAAATTATTCCATAGATGACTAACTATAATATTGTGCATAGAGATAAAAATATAAAAACGTGACTAATCGAATTCTTGGTTCTTACCGAGTCTTGCTTCGCCTTGATTTTGATTTTGTCTGTTATACATTGTTCTAGGTCCTGAAACAATACAAACACTACTGTAATTGAAAATCCATGTATGCACGTATGATAAAATACAACGATTGTTGAACGTGAGAATGTTTACAATAAGTATTTTCAACAAAAATTATACGTAGTACATAATTATATATACCTACTAAACATAAACTTAATGTATATTGTTTAGCTTCTGTTAGTTCAACAAGATTAGTTAAGCAGAAAACATCGTTGATCATTAAATATTATTTTACCAAGTTGATAAACTTGTAATAAAGTTGGTAATATTAGTTACTAATACTTTATATTAAAATATGAAAAAATATTTACCAAATATATTCAATATACAAATGTATTCAATAATTAAAATAAGAAAAAATAGTTTGGAAATGTAATTACTAATCACGATAAGTTTTATAATTATCATTAACTAATTGAATAACGTATTGAAAACTATTACTAATGAGTAACTCGTATATACAATACTTTATAAAATATTATAACGATCATATAACATTTTAATTAAAATTGATGTTGTATGATGATTAAAATGATTATTAATTATTTAATCAAATAATTTTAACAAGGTGGTGTTAAACATTGACTAAAACAGTAGGTATGATCTTGATAATTTTTTTTTCATTTCTGCAATCGTATAATAGTACCTCAGCGAGAATAAATTGAAGTATAAATTAGTTTTCGTTACTTGTTTTTAATTGTATAATAAAAAATACTGTAATATATTTGTCAAATTTAAAAATTTTCAATTTGTTTATTTTTTATATACAACACTTGTATTTCTATTTTTTTTTTTTTTTTTTGTTGTAGTAAATAAGAAGATTGAAAATTAATGAAGATCTGGCCTCGAGCCAATTTTATTATTTTGTAATATACGATAAATAAAGAAATAGACTGAACTCACTATCACATCAATGTCAGAGTAAACTGTTCTGTAAATTATTCTCACAAATGGAGGTAACTATTTTATTGAAACATTGTTTATCTACTAAAAATGTATAATTTAATACTGATATTAAACTGTATTTTGTACTTTTTATAATGGTTTTAATTTTCTTTATATGTTTTAATAAAAATGAAAATAATACATTATTATTTGTATATTAAAGTTATGACATATATGTTACATAACCATTACAAAATAGGCAAATAGTTTGTTTAATATTTAAAACGCTATTAAATATGTTTCATCATGTATAATTCCACTTTATTAGTGACCATGCCTAGGAGGGGGGGTTAATGGGTTATAACCTCCCTAAATGTTTAATTTATTTAATTTATTTTGTAAAATATAAAATAAATTTAAGACATAAGTATAATATTATATTAAGTCATCATTAAACAATTTTCACAGTTGTAATAAACTAAATAATAACATATTTTATAATTTATGTTTAATCAACTTATTAAAATTAAATAGTTGGTGCTTATATAGGAGAGAATTGAAAATGCAAACCCTCCCTCCTAAAAATATTTTTCTGGCTACTCCACTGAACAGTAAATAGTATTTTTTTAGTATTAAAAATTTAATATTGTTGATTCGACTACATACCTACAAATGTAATATGTACAATACATTAATATTTTACTATTACTAGAGAATTACTCATAACTATTGTCATTGATGTATATATCATTCTAAAACGTTTGACCTTTTTGCCTAATATGATTAAAAAAATGTGAAAAACACACGCAGATACCTTCGCTACATTTATGGTGTTGTGGGTTTGCAATATTCGTATATCCTTCAAAAGTAATATTTTGGAAATAATCCAATGATAATAATGCTTTGTATTTGTAGTCTACTGCAACAGTTTTGATGCTTTACTATTTCTCTTTCTTTTTGTTTTGATTTCATATTCATTGGGAACAATATGTGTATATGCTTGGAACGAGTAGGAGATTTGTTTTCCAAGGGTGTGTTTTCAGGGGCATGGAACATATTATTTAATGAACGATTAAAAAAAAAAAAAAAAAAACTCCAAGAGAAATGTGTATATATTATGTATTATAGTTATCTAATTTATGTAAATAGCTATTGTTTAAAAATGACTTGGCAAATTGTTTTTCAGCTAATGTACGTCATATTATTATTATTATTATTATGTACACATATTTTATTGTGTAGGTTCTACTATACGTCGAGTAAAAATATCAACGATGAAGTTGTTGTACCAACAAATCAGTGTATAATATACCCAAATATAATGATGACCATGGCATTGACGAGATGATGTTTTATAAAATTCCGCCAGCCAATTAAACAAATTTCTTCTAGTCTTGCGGACAAAAGGAAATCTTTCGTTATACAGCGACGACGAACAATGACTAAACGAAAATCCTGCAGATGTACGATAACGAAAAGACCACCAAAGACTACGACCGTCGTACAGACGAAAAGTTGTCAGAAGTCACCTCGTGTTTTAATAATAATATTACAGCTGCGGTGTGATGACATTAACAATACCGGACGGTTCCGGAATTTCGCACAAGCTGCAGTATTATTATGATCATTTTGTAGGATTGGCGTCCAAGTAACGATAATTAATTGTCTGGAATAACTGTTATAATAATATAACACCGCGCATGACAACTGCAGTAAAACACTGGGGTGTATTTAGGATTTTTCTTAGGAGTGTCCATTTATCACCGTATATCTACTTCGGGTAGATTACTGGGGTATTAAACAAGCGTGTTAAATATAACTAAGAGGGGGGGGGGTGCAGGCGCTTGTTTTGCTCTAATCGTTATCTTTTTAACCTAAAGTGTATCCTTGTGTAGACGCTAATGCGCAGTGTTCTAAGTGCAGTGGTATTTTCCGCGGAAAGGACGCGGCGCATAATAGTATTACGTATAATATCACAGAATACAACATTGTGTATACGATGGTGATAATCGTTTCGCGTACGTAGATGATAAATCATGATAATGATAATAATAATGATATGTACGTCGTCGTTGTTCCTATACTTCGTACGTGTGCGCGTATACCTACGTGTGACCGCTACCAAATAAGGAGAAGAACGGCCGAGCATATGCGGCGGCAATGACGTAAGGCCGAAAACGGTTGTCTCGCGCGCGCAACGTGTGTATACGCACTGTACCACTATGGTTCGCGGAACGGGCCTGTCCCGCCGGGGGAGTGTCACCGCCACCGTCGCGAACTGTAGTACAGTCGCACCACACGCATACGCACACGGTCGCCGCTCGCACGACTTCGACCTTGAGAACGCGTTGCGCCCGTTCTTTTTCGCTCGACCGCGGCGGCGGCGGCGGCGGGTTGACCTTGTCCGTCGGGCTCCGCCATCGCCGTCGAAACACTACCCGCACCTGTTTTTATTTTTGCGCCTTCCCATATTAAACGTATTTTATTGTTATTATTATTTTCCTTTTCCAATTACAGTATTACATATACATATATACACGTATTTGTACATACAAGTATGTCGCATACGTGTACACGTATGGTTTGTATCGCAACGTACGAGGAGCACCGCCCCGTCATCGTTACTGTTATTGTAAAATAATACGTTGTGTAGACGAAAATCCTTTGAAACGCTCTCGCTGCGCGTGTCTCCTAGGCCGCGACGACCACAGGTAGACGCCATTCGATCCCTATGCGCTATATATATATTTATATATATATACGTATGTGCGTGTATGGGACGGTTCGTATTTACATAGTTGGTTGTGTAAACACGGGCGTTTAAATCGAGCGCACCGGGTGTCTAAAAACCTTGGGCGCTCGTGTGTTTACGTGCACTCGGCGCGTGTTATAATTTACGCGGTAAACAAAAAAATTACGTCTCAGGCGACTGCAGTTGGCCTCATCGACGTATACGCGCTCCCCCGCAGTAAACGATGACGTCTGAGACGACACTCTCGACTAACACTCGAGTGGAAATTGACATTACTATTTACGGTTTGTTTTTGAACACAAAAACTATCACGTTTTTCTCTCTACGTTTTCGACCACCAGACCCGACCGTATATCATATCGGAATCTGTTCGTCCAACCCGGTAACATCGCGCAGTTGATGTCTGCTGTGATTTTTTTTTTTTTTTTATCCACTCGATTTGAATTTTGTTCAATCTTTCGCGTTCATCATGATGTATATTATTTTATACGCGTACATGTGTACGACCATCGTTCACTGTTCGTGTTTCACGAGTCTGACCATGGCCTCCCGCGCGTTAATGCATCGACGCACGCTATACCGATTAAACTTTTTTTAATGGTTTTCTTCAAACCGTAAACAGATACATATACAATGCATAAGCTATTCACACACACACACATACATATATATTTATATATACATGTTTAAACGTCTGAAACTCTGGTGCGCAAAACTTATCATACCAGGACATTCCACGAGATAGTTATAATAAAAGCTTAAATAAATTTAGGTGCGTACGTATAAATCACCCGCACACGCCATTAGCAAAATTGAATAATATTCGCCGTTTCTTTCCAAACATCAAAACAATATATATATTAAACACGATATATTATATATATATGGTAATGATTAGTATATTACAAATGTTCTACAACAATTACCACGAATTTCATGAAATTATATATTAATGTGATCACTTGAATAGCGATATTTCCTTGAAATGTATACATCATACAGTATGTTTTGTTATTTTATTAACCAAAAACTTGTTTTAAGAATGTCGATTACAATCTTCCACATAGGAATTTCACTTTTAACGTAAAGATTGAAAAATCTGAACAGTTTCAACTATAATATATTCACTGATTTTTCATTATTATTAGGTAAATATAATCATAGTTATGTATAATATCTGTGATTTCAATTAAAATAAATATATACTTAAATTAATTAGTATAATATAGATGTTACAACAGTACAAAGTTTGAGTTTATTTTTTTTTTTTTTTATAGATATAAAAATATATTTAAAAATGCAAATCATTGATATACTTATTTGGTAGATCGCATAACATTATATTACCCATCCTACAATAATATTCTACTTAAATAATCTAAATAATGACCTTATTACAACGCCTATACACTGAATATGTCAAAAATAATAGTTTCGTAAACCTATAATATATATACAACGCCTACGTCAATTACCAAGACTATTGGAATATTTCGATGAGGTATATTTTACAAAATTAAAACACTCAATTATATAATTTATATCATGTAAATTATACCACATAATAATATTAACTATGTGTCGTATTGTATTGTAAGGTGTAAACGCCAAGAGCAAAATAAAAAAATGTAAGGTACTGCAAATTACAATTAAATGATTTCCAGGTATTTGAATTATAGATAATACTACTTGCATAACTATAGTTTATGTATAAACACATACACATACAGCCTCACAGATACCACTATACCAGCATTAAGTACACTTAATATGATTACATGGGAGTAACCGAATTAGTTTCCGTTTGTGTACAGGTGAAATAGTGACAATTTTAATTTTTAATACAATTTACTTACAATATTAAAAATTAAAATCCAGCGGGTCAGTGCATAGAGAGATAAAACAACATTTTAAAAGCTTTAAATATATATTATCATATATCGATAAGACAAAGTATAGAAATATAATAAACTATAGATTATTGGATTTGGAAAATTGTATGACTGACTACATTAATGAGAAGATTACAAGAATTGAATATATAAAGAAAGTTAGCTTTAAATTTACAAATAAATTGTTTTAAATTGTATTTATTATAATTTATTATTTGTATTTAAAGTGATGACGAGTTGACTTCCAAATCAACGATTTAAAATTGTAGATATTTTATCATTTTTTTTAACACACATTAGCGTACATTTTTAACCAAGCCTACTTTAAAGTTGACAGTCCTAAGCCAGTAAAATTGAGAAGAAAAATGTGCATAATTAAACGGGAACCAATTCGGCTATACCTAATAAAATATCTTTTTCAGACGGGAATCAATTCGGCATGTGGGTTTGGAAATCGGGAACCAATTCGGTGCCAGTCGATTACATAATACGTATTGGGAAAATTATCACTCATATTTCCATCGTAAATATTTAACCAAAATGCACAGGTTTATTAATAAATCACATCAAGATATAGAATTCTTTCCGATTGGTGAAATATAATTGGCCATATTCTATAATATGTAGACTCTTTGTTTTTGTGATTTATACTTGTCCATAAAACTGTCAGTCAGCATTTTTTACAATCGCGTAACTAAATTATATATTTTAGTATCCTAAACACGAGTACGATAAATGCATTATGCATTCATACACATCGCCAATCACATCTCAAATATTTACTACATTTCCAACGTTTTATTTAAATGTATTATTTAAACTTGTTTTATAAATCAAATGATTTCCACTAAATTAGTAAGGAAATTACGAGTGGTTGTTAACAACATTTTATAAAATACTTAAGTATGTAAGAAAATAACTAAATCAAATTATACTTGAGCAAATATTATAAAAATTGAATTGGAAATATTATTACCGAAAGATAACTAATCATAACTAATAGTATACATCAAATATTGACAGTTAAAGTATAGTTGAATTCTCTTTAAATGTAATTGATTTCAATGATGGGTGGGAACTATAATGTTCAGCTGTAACGATAATCGTTCACCTTGTATAAAAGTAGAAATCTGATGATTTTAAACGGTTGGAACCTCCTACGTGTTGTATAGACTTATACTGCTAAACTTATAATTATATTTATGTAGGTTGAATATGTTTTGAATTTTTTTTAAAATCTATTCCATCAATTTCCTGCAGATGATAAAGAGTTCTTGAAATATGTCTAAATTATACATTTTAGTCCAATTTTAAATTGTATAAATATTGTACTTATTACAATATTTACACTTTTAATAAACTTGTGTATCAATAATTTATATAAATACTATATTTATACACCTATAACGTTTATATTATTGATTTAGAAAGTTTTAATAAAGAGAACACTACGCGTAAAAGTACTGTAAAAAATATTCTTAGAAATACTATTTATAATATAGTATTATAAAAATATCTACATTGAATACACGAATTTACAATAAATCAACGATTTTTTCTAATATTGCGAATTATAAATTGTGCCTCACGGCGGAAGTTATCACATTAAGACATTTATAGTGTGGTGGAATCAAGTGAAGGGAGATTTAATAACCAAGTGACACCCACATCTTATATGTTTGGCATAGTTTCCATGTCCAATTGGTTTTATCGTTGAAAAACTAGGAGCGTGCCGAGTATTTTTTTTATTCTTACGATTTCATTGAAGGAAGCGATATAAAAAATATCAAATGCTATTCCTAGTGTTGGCGTGAGTCCACGGACGGCTGAGTCAGCAGCGGTTAAATTTGGATTTGAAAAATGGGAAGACAGTACAGTAAGACAGCAAAAAACGGCATAGAAAGGCTGAATGTTTATCATATATATTTATTATTAACGCTGTGGTATAAGAGCAGACGCCTTCGCGTATATATATATATATATATATATTATGGTCTTATAAAACTGGTGGAGTTCATTTCGAAAGTATGATTCTTTAAGACCTGGCCAAGGTGTTTTTATTATTGAAATTAGTCCTATTTTTCACTATCAAACAAATTATTATTATTTATTAATCTTACTTTTGACAGTTTTCATTTAATATCTGCTAATATTTATGATATTTTGGATTTTATTATCATGATCATCAGAATATAAAGAAATAAATTACAGTAAAATAAACACTCGCAAGAAGTTTACAACAAAATAAAATCATGGCACATTGTTGATGAACAAATTAGAAGTATTTTTATTATATCATAATAAAGAAAGTAGAAATGTAATTTATTATGAATAAACTTAAATATCAAACAATATAATAATGGTGTTATATTAATAAATATACTATAACAGGTAACCTAAGGCTGTCTTATCAAATGTGCCAATTTGAGCAATTTTTTTTATCAAAAAAAACAAAATATGGAATTACGGAATTAAAAAACTTGACTTAACATTGAAATTTAGATAGACAGTAAGAAATAATTAAAGTATACGAGTCACTACGATAATGTTTGTGGTTGCTAATAATTTAATTATATTGTTTCATATATTGAGTTTTAGTAGTTATTTTTTTTAATTTTTCCGATGTATTCGTATTACATGATGAGTTAACGGGAACTCAGTCTATTATGTAGAAATCTTGAATGAATTATTGTTGAATTTATTGAGAAAACATTTCATTATCTGATATTTTAATAATTTTAATTAAATAATTTACTTTATTTTATCATAAATATTCAGTGTTATGACTTTACTAGTTATAACTTATTGGTCAAAAAATGTATGTTCGTTTAAAAATATTTCTGTGGTAGAAATTTGTAATATAATTCTTACAAAATTTACACCTATTGATATTTAAAATTACACAATACAATGATAAAAACGAAACGATTTATTAACTACAAATTTTAAATGTAAAACTGAGTGATAAAATTATGAGAAAAACTGATTTTTGAAAGCTATCATATTTTTTTAATGCACACTTTCTCTTTTTCTTGATGAGCCTTTAGCACCAACTACAGAAAACTCCATTTTGGGAAGAGAATAGATAGTTTCAATTATAAATTGTATACTTCAGGTTTTGCACAAATGAGTCGATTAGAAAGTTCAATAATAGATACTAAACCATTTTCATGTACAATATTAAATTTTTCAATAAAACTTTCCGAATATTTTTTCGTTGGGGTTAATGTCGATTAATTTAATTAAAATGCAGTATCCAAAAGCATGCATTTGATCGCACATTTATAAGTCAGGTTGGGTTGGGCACGAATAAGTTGCGTTACTACTACCTGTACCTCATCCTCTGCTTACAAATATATACTAGAAACAATTTGAGGATATTTCGAATAAAAACGGCCCCAGTAATCTTACACCTAGCTGAACAGTAAAAGTTTATACTATAAATCAAAATCGTTTCCGTGGAACTTCCATGAATAGTTCCATGATGGAACTGATAATACGTAGTAAAGTTCTCCAAGACGTGACAAATGTGGTGTATCGGATAGGTTACGTATATAATATAGTGTGTTTGTCTATAGGTTCAATAAATCGGTTACAGGTGGACAACGTTGAAAAGGCATGAATGAACGTACCTCGTCCGAAGCGGTGTCATGTACCAAACGAACGCGTGCGGTGTAGACGGACACGGGATCTTTGCGGGCAACGACGTGCGGTGTTGGTCGGTTGGTTGGTGGCGTTGAAGACGCCAACGACACGCGCGAATCGGCGGGAAAACAGTGTGTAGGGACGGCGGACGATTGCGAGCGGAAAATCGTAGCGATACGACGCGCTGGTTGCGGCAGACTGCGGCGAGAGGAACGGTGCACGACGGGCGCGAACGGTTGGATTTCACTGAACACGCGCGCGCTTTGCGGTTGCTGGCGTTACCGTGGTGTTGGTGACGGTGGTGGTGGCGACGGCCGCCGGTGGTGCCACGACGAACTTCGCGGGTTCGGTCCGGAGCGTGGGCATGACGCGCGTGCGTGGGTGTCAACACCGCGGTCGCCGTTCGGTTGGGCTCCGTTACGGCAAGCCGCCGCGGTGGTTATAGAAGTAACGGTCGGTAGTGGGAGAAACGGCAAAAACCGTTGTCGTCGTCTTCGTCGCGTACACGATAATAATAATAAGTCGCTGCGACGGGTTATTTGCATTTGTCGGCGACGCACCCGCACGCACACTTTGCGCTCTACGTCCACGTTTTGGAGCACGTTTTTGTGTGCGTCGTGTTTTGAATTCGAATTTCGAGCACCGAACATGGCGTGCGTCAACGATTCGTAATGAGCTTTTCAGAATCGAACGATTAATGTAACAATAAGAATAACGTGAGGGTACGCATGTTTACACCATACGCACCGCGTACAGAATGTTACTCTGCTACACGGTTCGTAATGAACTATAATCGCATGACATGAATGTATGCAACTGTGACGCATTAGCGTGAAAATACAACTCACAAAATATGGTTAAACTTTGGCGCAAGGGTATGCGTGGAAAGTGCAACGAACAAAACAATTTGCTTCGATGTGAACGCTTCTCGTAGCAGCGAACCGAACACAATCGGCGCGCTTTGTTCACCGTACGACCACGCCGCTACCGCCGTTTTCTAGAATGTGTTCGTGCGACGCGTTACGACCGTTTGTTTACATAGCACCCGGGTGGTGCATGCGTCCCGGACATTGATGCGTTTCGTCCAAGTGGGTCGTGTACGAGTCTGTTCTTCCGCGTCGGTCTGTAAATCATAAAGTAACATTTAATTTGTTTTATATGCTTGATTGCGAACTTTTCCGTACTTTCACGGGTTTATTCGCAAACTTTTACGAAAATATTACGGAACTTGGTGTAAACGAGAATTAATATTATTATATTTAACTTCAAGTCCATTTTTGTTTGTTCCAAAGTAAATATTTTACTCCAGTTACTTTTATCAACCGTTGTCAGTTAAATGACAACGTTGAACACAAATCTATTAGCCTACGCTACGTGATCAAGTTAACAAAACAAAACCGAATTTCTTCATCACTTCCTATCTGCATTTCATAGGTAGGTCGGAAAGTAGATAACAACCACTGCCTTTTTGAGAAAATATTTTTCATTGCTTGATAACATTTTTTCAAAATTATTTTTCATATCACGTCATCTAAATTGTTGATGAATACTACTCGTATGCATAATGATGGAAGAATGTGGTGTACACTGTAGTGCATTATGCATTAGTGATGAATGGTTATAATCAAGTTAAGTAAAATAAAAACACTAATTATTTTGGCCATAGAATTTATGTAAAAATAATAAAAATCTCTATAAGCGTTTGTGGTTCAAAGAAACAAGTACATTTTTTTTTGAAAAAAGAGTATTTATTATTTTTATTATTTAAATATAGGTACACCTTGAACATAGCATACCGTAATGCATTTATGATACTGATGTAATGATACCTTTTATAATGAGGGTTTAAGACGAAAGAGAAAAAGTGTTGTTTATAGGTGGTAAAGTATTTATTATAAATAAAGAAATTCGATTAAATACTTAAATGCAATAACTTAAAGAATGTAAATGATATTCTAACTAAAACTAAAATACAAGATGCTATGAATAATGACACAAGTATACGGTTGACGAATAATCATGACCAATAATGTAGTGACTCCGTCGAGTCACAGTATTCGCTGATCCAGCGAATTCCCATGGCTCGACAGTCACGTTGACCATTCAATTCATATGAAATCATACAATATTATATAGATCTTATAATTTATATGTAGTCTGCAGGGTATAACACACCCCCAGAGGCATGGGCGCTCGCAGAAAATTTATCAGGGGGGGGAATAATTAAATCAAACACCAAAAAGTATATTAAAAAATGTATTTTTAGCAAACAATAAAATATGTCAGAATTATACGACTAAAAGTAATTAATAATTCAATTTAATTAAATATAAATAAATTATATATAAATTCATTTAATTCAATTTAAGTAATTAAAATTAAAAATTATAAAAGTAATTATACTCGTACACACTAGTCGTTATTAAATAAAAACTGAAGTCTTCGCAGTTGTTCAATTGCAAACCTTGTTATTAACTGTTTAATTAATTTTATCCAGGGGAGGGAAAATGTTCCGTCTTGCCCATCCCCCTCTCTGGGCGCCCATTCCCAGAGGTGAACTGGAGCAGTCCCTGCGACTACCCTGGCCTACATAAAAGTACATTTAAGTAACATATGAATTTAAAATCATTAACCTAAATTTAATACTAAGTACAAACAAAAATTATTCCCATCAATATTAATTAACTAAATACTAATAGCATTGATTAAATATACAATAGATAGCCCACGCAACGTTAAAAACTGTTAATGATAAATCGTCGAAATGGGAGCCCAAATATAATAGTCGGGGAGTCTGAATTCAGGTAGCACTACAGTATTTTTAAACACTATCACAAACGCGATGATAACCACGATTATAGTACTTGGTAGTATGTGGTAATACGAGCTGGTATGTTTGCTTATGAGAAGCGATAAATTATACTGACGACAAAAACAATAGTAAATTCATGGAAAATTGACAGTATTCAATTAGAATAAGAAGCTGTGGTTACTTTGGAAAATTGTTCAAACACTTATTTTTCTGGTTAGGTACCTATAAATAAAAAGTATATCAAAATTTCCCTGCTTAAATTAGAAAAAATTTTTTAAATTAGAACAACTATTGATTAAAGGGGCTGGAGCGTAGCAAGTTTTAAGGAGTAATATTTAGGCATTTTATATCACATGAACATTTTGGCTGTGTCAATGTGTGAGTAGTAAATGAACATTAGTATGTGTAATCCGTTATCGCGTTTAACATGCCATCGTACATCGAATTCCCGGAACTACAATAATAATCAAAATGAACATTTTATCTTTACATTATATTAATTTGCACAACTTCCCGTTTTGATGGATCTAATATTATTATAATATAGACAGTAGTTTGGACAGTATAGTACTATAAGACATAAATAATACTGTGGGAGCGCATATAAATCTGGACCGTATATATATGGAATTTAAAATCTAGATTGTATAAATATGGACTTTATTTATTTGGACTGTACAATCAGATGTACAAATCTGGATTTTATATATACATATATATATATTATTATTTTATTACCTACCTAATCATTTAAACCTGCTGAGAGCTGGTCGTTTTTTCGCAAATTCGAATCAAAAAGCGGAAGAAAAATTCATCCGGTAACTAAATCCTGATTTTAATTTTGAAAACACATTTGAATTCTTTATTCTCTTGTCTATGTTTTGTAGGAAATAATTGTTTTAATTTATTCGTTTTTTATAAGCATGCAGTAAAAGAAAATAAAAAAAAAATGTATTTGGTACTATGATAAATAAACGATACAATATTTATGTTATAGCTAGAAATACTACAATTCTTAGAAATGTTCTAACGTCCATACGCGCATGCACAATTCAATATACACGAAGAAAATACTTTTGAACTTTAAATGCTTATAAACAAAAATATTTTAGTAGTAGCGCGCTGATAGCCGCCGCCGATCCGTGATCGTCACTAGCACTTATATTTAGATATGTTTATAAATAATTCGGCTATAGAAACACAGCTTCAATATTTATCATGGCCATTCAGAACGTATTAATAAACAATACGTTGCAGTTGGTTTGTGTTTCCCGTGAATTTTCGTTAAGCTATATTGAAAACAACTCCAGTACCCTTGCAATTTGCACACTGTTGTTTTTCTAGACATATTATTCTTTTATAATTCGTATTCTATAATTTAGTATCTATTTATTTTATATTATAATAACATGGATCTTCCTGCCGGTTCATCAAGAGTTGATCGCTCTCGAAGTCCCATCAAAAGCATGAAAACACACATATTATCGGATGCTGAACTACTTGATATTTTGGAAAACGATAAATGGATATCGTCTGAAGAAGAATTTGATGATGAATCAGAATGTAGCTATAATTCTGATGGCGATGATGGAGAAAATGAAGGTATCGATTTACAAAATGTTGTTATGAGTGATTATGTGGGTTTTGGAGGGAATGAAGTCGGTGAGGTTTTATCTGAAATGTATAGTTCTACAAATTTTAACTGGTCCATTGACTCCTCACAAAATATAAACCATTTTGAATATACAGCTACACCTGGACTTAAGTGTTTACCAAATGGAGACAATCCAATTGATTATTTTAATTTATTAGTTACTGATGAATTATTAGACATTCTTGTAGATGAAACTAATATTTATGCTATTGAAATTTTTTTAAATTCTGCCTCTGACAAGTCTAGAATTAGTGATTGGGTAAATACAAATAGATCGGAAATGAAAACATTTTTAAGTTTGTTATTTCATATGGGAACAATTAAAATACTTAGATTAGAGGATTACTGGAAAACAAAGAAGTTATTTAATTTACCGTTTTTTCGTACCTATATGAGTAGAAATCGATTTACTGTATTACTCCGAGCATTACATTTTTCACGCAACCCAGCTGAAGGAGAATCTATTCCTCGTAATAAATTACACAAAATTCAACCTATCGTGAATTACTTCAATGCAAGGATGAACGAAATATTTGAACCAACTAAAAATTTGTCACTTGATGAGTCGATGGTATTATGGTGTGGACGGTTAATATTTCGACAGAATATAAAAAATAAAAAACATAAGTTTGGAATAAAAATGTATATGCTTACAGAATCGTGGGGACTTATACATAAAATAATGATTTATTCCGAACAAGGGCACAATATTTCTGAGGGTATGACTCATACTGAATTTGTTGTCGATAATCTTATGAGTGGGTTATATTACAAAGGTCATTCATTATATATGGACAATTTTTATAACAGTGTTCAGCTTTCTCGAAAATTATTACAAAAAAAAACTTATGTTACGGGAACCTTACACTCAAAACGTAAGCATAATCCACGTGAAGTTATCGCTCAAAAACTAAAAAAGGGAGAGTCAATATGCAGATATACAGAGGATAACATTTGTGTTGTGAAATGGAAAGATAAAAGGGATGTGTTGACAATAAGTTCTGAATTTCCTCATTCAATGATAGAAATTAAAAAAAATAGAAATATAAAAAAACCAATTTCAGTTATAAAATATAACGAACATATGTCTGGAATAGATCGCCAAGATCAGATGACTTCGTACTACCCGTTTGAAAGAAAGACTATAAGATGGTATAAAAAAATTGGTATACATTGTATACATTTGTTATTGCTAAATTCTTATTTTTTATACAATAAATATGCAAAGAAGACATCGTTGTACGAGTTTAGACTGTCAGTGATTGAAGCATTATTACCAAACGATCTGGATAATAATACTCGAATTACGAAAAAAAAAAATGAAAAACATCTTCCTAAAAAAGTAGGAAAAAATGATAAAAAAAAATACAAATACAAACGATGTCAAATTTGTTCAGGAAAAGGCATTCGTAAAGATACAATATATTATTGTATGGAATGCAATGAAAAACCGGGTTTGTGTCTTGAAAGTTGCTTTGAAGAGTACCATAAAAAAATATAACTATTAATTATTATTAGGTTTTAGAATGTATTTATCTATTTTATTCTGTTCTAAAGATTTGTTATCTATATTATTTAATTATTTTATATTTACAAGAATTACTAAGTTATTTTATTTTCTAAAGATTTGTTATTAATATTGTTTTATTGTTATTTTATTTACGCAAGAGTTACAAAGTTATTTTATATTTTAAAAATTTGTTGTTTATATTTTACTTTTTTTTAAATGATTATTAAATTATTACTTCTCCATCGTATCTTGTATAAGCCAATATCAGATATTTATTATTGTTGTAAACCATAAACTATAATAGTTATGTAATATAAAAATACAATAAAATAATATATATTTAGTTTACAATGTCAAATATTTCTGTTGAGTGGACATTTATTATTTTTATAGTAAGGGATTGTAATCCCCCACCGAAATTTTCTCCAATGTCTAGGTTAAAATTTATAAATTTTACAAATTTGAAATATAAAGAGCTAGTATTGAATACCTAGTATCATTGATTATAGAATAGTCTATTCTATTATCAATGCTATTATTTAAGTCAAAATATATAAAGGATTTGCATAATTTTGTTAATTGTAAAATGTGTTATATTTTTACCTTGACCCCTCCCCCCCGAAAAAAATTCTGTGTGCGCCACTGCTGCTCCTTAATCCACCGCTGATGAAAACTAGAAGTATTTTAAAAGTAATCCAAGTACTTTTGAAGTATTCTAAATAATGTATTCGGAATACAATTTGTATAAAGTATTTGAATACATGTTCGGAATACTAATTTTTGTAAGTATTTGAGTATTTATCCTAAATACTTTTAAAAAGTATTTTACCTAAGTCTGGTACATTGTATATATAATATATAATATTGTGGTATTTCATGTTTTTAAAAACCATGTGTTGCCTTTTAGAACAAAAATTTCACTTTTCCAACTAAAAAATTTAAAAAAATATTAAATCTTCCAAAACAAGTTACTGTAATAACAGGATTAAATAATTAAGTACAATAAATATATTGATTAAATTCTTTCAAATATTAAACTAAAACTAGAACAACTAATATACAAGCATTTTCTTTTGTTTTCATAAAAAAATGTAGAATTTCAAAGAAGATTTTACTTAATTATTGTTAACATTTTTGTTACAAATTAATCAAAACAGTGATAGTTTTTATTTTTATTTGCAAATGAAACATTAGTATCTTTTAAATCTTTTAACACATCTTTTATCCCCCTATTTTTTTTCTGGTAAAATATATTAAAAAAAAATCTTTCTATAAATAAGTTTGAACATTTATCATTGTGTTTTAAGACAATCATATTGTTATCTTTAAGGTATGTAGGCGTATTAATGATTTTTATACATACCTCGCTGGCTGCTATTATTTGGTCGATAAGAATTACAGTAGTGCAGTAATTATTAGAAAGTTAGTTTTGTGGTATATCAAATTTAATTAAAGTGTAATTTGTATTAGATTAGTTAATTTAATTTTGTGAAACAATGCCAGAAGTAAAAGCATTAACTTCACATCGGTTACGTTTATACGTCGATGAATTTGGAAAGGATGTTTTTTTTACCGACGGCACAATTTTATTTTGTAGAATATGTGAAGTAAAAGTGTTGCCTCAAAAAAAAATTACTATTTTGCAACATATTTCTCTAGATAAGCATGTCCAAGGACTTCAACGGCAAGTAGAAATATACCAAAAGGTACCGCCATAATATAAAAAGCTTTTAAAATAAAATATCTTTTATAAATGTAATCATCATAAAATGTATTAATGTATAAATTAAAACGTTCAAGTTTCCACTTCAGTTTGGATAATATTTATAAAATATAATATAAATATAAATAAAAATATTCATATATTATATACTTATGTTTTCATGTATTTTTTCACAAAAGTAATACCATTTTAATAATTTCATAAATTTTAAGAAATGTTACGTACCTGATACCATTTCAAACTCATGAATATATCGCTCACATTAAAGTTTTAAAAAATCTTATTAGATCAGTGGTTATAGTCGTTATAGCTATAAATTATAACATTTTTTTAATTAATATACGTTTACCTATAAAATACTCTACATTTCATGTTTATAATCAAGACATTAAATGTCAATATTTAATTTACTGTAAAATATATTATCTAATTATATTTAGGCGGTTTAGCCAATAAGACTTAGTATCCTCACTTAATAAGTATTAAATAATTTTCTTTTCAAAGATTGCATTTAACTTATTAATTAATTTAGGTATAATAAACTAACGCTTTTATTATTTATATTAAAATATATTTCTATTTAGCCATTTTATTGATAGATTATCTAATATAATTTAAGTTACCTACAGCATATGAATATGACGTGCTTGTATATATTTAAAAACTATACTATAAGTAATTCTGTAACAACGAAAAATTGATAGTTAAAGTCGTACAAAGATTCATCGCAGAGTGAATAAAATTCATTCTGTATTTTCGTACAAGGCAAAAATACATACATACATATATATAAAACATTTAAACACATATTTTATCCACCTAAACGGTCAATAAAAATGTCACGGTTTGTTATACATAACAGAAGCGATTTTTGATAGTCGAATCTCTAGGACGTCGTGGAAAAATGTAAAGCTTTTAAATTAAAACTAATATTAAATGTTTTTATTCCAGTGGCAGCGATGTTATATTTTTCTAGGTAAGGTCCCAGTGAGAAACCAGCAATTTCAAGGTCGATCCTTGCAAATAAATTATAAATACAGATAAGACACGAATTGAAGTTGTTAGTAGTGCTATACAATTTTATGCTTATTAAAAACAATCATATTATTATGTTTAAGATTAGACCAATGCCCATTGATAGGGCTAGGTATTTTTAGGTAGGGCCATGATAATGCAAGTCACACACACAGTGATGTGGTGAACGACGTTTGCCTCACGCAATAGCTTAGCCTTAGAAACCTAAGGGGCTGGGTACCTCTTGGCTCATGTATTTGTGAACATATTTTATTTAAATAATTAAATTAATTATGCATTGAAATTGTATGCATTGAAAAATAATAAAATATGCATATATGGTAGATAGGTTAGGTATTTGAAAGGAATTAAAGAAAGTAGTGTTATAGGTGGTACAGTTGAATAGTTATATACATAATTATTATGTAGCAATAGGATGGGGTGGGTCATTGTTTAAATACTTTGCTTAGGGTTTGAAATATGCTTGCCACGCCACTGCACACAGATAAACAATAAAATAATTACATATGTAATTATTGTATATATCTGTGACCCCTCAGCATATTAGCATTCTGAGGTCGGTCTCGGCACCGGTTATCATTTTAGCTTTCTGATTGGTCGTTTGGTTTGGCCGCACTTTTTAAAAACTGTTACCCTATAACCTTGTTATAAAAAGCGCGGCCAAACCAAACGACCAATCAGAAAGCTAAAATGATAACCGGTGCCGAGACCGACC
>NW_020273045.1:3157331-3394948 GCF_003268045.1 Sipha flava
GGTCGGTCTCGGCACCGGTTATCATTTTAGCTTTCTGATTGGTCGTTTGGTTTGGCCGCGCTTTTTATAACAAGGTTATAGGGTAACAGTTTTTAAAAAGTGCGGCCAAACCAAACGACCAATCAGAAAGCTAAAATGATAACCGGTGCCGAGACCGACCCCAGAATGCTAATATGCGGCCCGCCACTAGTTTGGAGAATAATAAGAATTTATCGTGGTAAAAATATATGAATTTTATACCGAAGTACCATAGACTTAAATATAATGGGTACGATATATGTATAAGTGTATCACAGAATAGTAAATGATTTACATCGTGATAATGGGTTTAGACGTTTTAGGATTATTGGGTGAAACGTGATAATTGAGTTATAACCATGAACTAGGTAGTGTTTGGTAATATATGGTAAGTATTTTTACTTGTTGGTGCACACATGTTGAGAACCAATTGCAAACAACCTTTGGAAATTAATACCAAACATCAGTGATCAGTGATACACATTTGTTTATCGGTCATAAATTTCACTACGATTAGCATTAAAATTCGAATCAGAATATTATCGACGAGTTGACTGTGTTATTTAATTTTTTATTTTAAGTTTTGTCTTTGTTTTTGGTGAACTCATTTTGCGAGCGTATATCTTTTGTTTCCTGGACTGTTTCGCTTGTAAGTATATTTATGTTTTCGATCAATGTGACGTTCGTTGTCGTATAAGGTTGCCGCCATTTACCACGTCTGTGCGGTCCAAGTATCCAACTACCGGACACCGATATTGTTTTTTTTTCAAATCGTACATTTTTTCCTTATATTATATTACATTTTAGTCTATAAATTAATCAATTTTCAATTTAATATTCTTGAACGTTTCATAATAGTTCATTAGATGTTTAGTTTACATTGCATTGCTTTTTATTATACATTGTATCCCTTTAGAATTGTATCAAATTGTTGCCTTAATATATTGGTATAACAAAAAAAAAAAAAAATCAACAACTGTTGTGTTATGTGTAAGAATGGAGTGTATATCTATTGACTGCTAAATATTTGCATAATTTTCTTGAGATGTTCTCATTTCATTAAAATCTTTACTCTTTTATATTATGCTCATATTGGTTCTTCTTATTTGTTGTTTTTACGTTTTTCAATTATTTGCTGATTATATTATTTAATTTTTCACAGGACTGTACAATGTCTTCGAAAAAAGTATTCAATATCAAAGATAAAGTGTTCGCAAAAATACGAGGTTATCCTGCTTGGCCTGCCTTAGTATCTAGTGTTAAAGCTGATACTCCATCAAGACTTAGATACAATGTATATTTTTATGGAACTGGTGAACGCGCTGAATGTAAACCAGAGGAACTCTTTCCATATGAAGAAAACAAGGCTAAACTAGGAAAACCGAATAAACGTAAATTTTTTACTGAAGCTCTCCAACAAATTGAAGATGATGATGTATCAGTTCTCCCAGAAAGTGATACTCAAGTATTTACAACACCTAGTAATGTTGCAAATGAATCATCTACAGTTGAACCTAAAAATGTGGTTGAAACTGAAAAAATAAGTGAATCTAATTCCGAAAGTGAAGGAAAATTATCGAACGAAGAGACAAGTTCTTCCAAAGGAAAAAAATCCATTGGACCTAAAAAAAGTTTGGGTCTTTCTATATCTAAGGGAACAAAAAGAAAAATATCTGATGTCAAACCTGAAGCATTTACAAAGAAGTTGGTAACTAAGCAAAAACTTGCTGCAGATACTTTAAAGCTTAGTGAGTCTCGAGCCATAGTACTGGTAGAAGCTTTAAAAGATAGTTTTATAGAAAAAGCAACTAATTCACAACAGGTCAGTAAATTTAACTTACTAGTAATAGATTAATTAAAAATATTTACATTAATTCCTAGTGCAATTGATCATCTTTTACTATAATTTATTTTCCATAATGATATATTTATTTAAGGAACCCAACCATAGTTAGGAGTTGGTCATATTTATTTATTTATTTATGTTCAATAGATTCTCTTTATATTGAGTCTTAAAGGAAAGAGAAAATAATTTGAAATATCGAAAAAAAAAAATTAAAAAAAATGATTAATTTGTTTGAATGCTTCAACTACATAATTTTAATAATTAAAATATTAATACTTCTTAAATATAAATGAACTTAATTACTTATTAAATTAATTATTTAAAAAAAATCTGTCATTCAAGTTTGTTTTGTATTACTTCTGTCTTCCAAATTAGGTAATGCAGAAAAAGCACCATCTTCCATACATGTATTAGTATGGTTTGTCTTCATTTTCGCTAAGATTTTTGATAGTTTTTGATAAAATTTTGTTATCTGTCTATGTTCCATAAACATGTACGTAGTGGTTAATTTCTATATGATGTGAAAACATTCTGTCATATAAATTAAGATTATCTGCAACAAAATGTCATTTATCATCAGAAATATTGAAGTTATTTATTAGAATTATATCACAGTATTTAAAAACAGCTTTTATGGAGTAATTTAATATAGTTTATGGTGTTATAATTCTCCAAGATTTATCAAACATTTGTATTGCTTTGTGTATGTTTATAGAAAATTATTTGATATTATCATTTAATTGCGTGATTATTTATTTTCTATAAAATATTTTGATATTTTGCATAACAACTTGATGTGTTAGCATGGGCTAAAATATAAATGATATATTTGGTGGTAAAAAATGTACTTTATTCAATTAATGATTATTAACTGTACAATTATCTATGAATTGTAAAACTTTTGTTATATTTTAGTTTCATTTTTTATATCAGAATTTGGTATTCATGTTATATGCGGTCTACTGCCAACAACAGCATTTGACATATAATACATATACTAATTTAATTTACCTACTTATTTTTATATATTTTTTTGTATTATTAAATATTATAATGAAATTCTACATTAATAAATATATTGTAATTCTACATTTGTGTATTCATTATTCATATTTTTAACTATGTGGTCGGCGAAAAATGTGCAGTAGACCGTATATGACGTATAGAAATGGGCGGTAGACCGCATACGACATGAATACCCAAAATTTAAAAACTACTCATTAAATAATGACAAAGTTATTCAAGCTTTTTTATTTGACCTATAATCAACTAGTAAAGATTTAAATCCTTTTAAATATCTAGGCTTCTTTGCTATACCAATGACAAATAGTTTTAGTTTTTCAGTTCCAGGCATACTTGCTCCTACCATGATTGTTATGCACTCTTTGCTGTATTTTCCATCTGAACATTCTTTGCCCTTTAACATAAAAGTTCTATCTAGTAAACATTTGAAAAATAACCCCATTTCATCAACATTAATAATATCATTAAAATAAAATCTACAACCTTAATCCTACTATAACAGAAAGATTTTTAATCCAATTTTAAAACAATGTGTGTCTATTGAAGTTCTTCACAAACTTTTGGAAACATTATGTCTTTCTTCCAATTTGTAAGTCAACAACTTGTAAGTGTGTCTTAGTTGTTGTACATATTTGTATGATTTTCCAAGTAAAATTGTTCCATTTAATATTAGGTTTTTATCTCAGCACTGATATCATCACTGAGTAAATCATTTTAATAAACATTTATCGATGTTCAAATAAAGAGTCATCTTCATTTTTCCATATATCAACAATGTACATTATAATTTTATCTTGCTGTTTAATAATTGATGTTAATGTATTTGGTGAAATATTAAATTAATTAGCAATTTCACATTTTTTATGGTCACCTTTTTCAACTGACTGTATTTAGCAAACTGTCCGAAATTGTTAGGACATTAATTTATGCCTACTCTCCATTTCACAATATTGATAAATATTGAAAACTATATACTAAATTACTAAAAAAAAAATTGACTTTGAACATGTGCTATCACTTTATTGAATGTACTGCATAATGTTCTATTCTTACCATAGTAAAAATATTATTTGTGTACTCAAGATAATGAAAAATGGAATAATTTTACATTAAGTTATCAAGAGCAAACACAATTGAATATAATGTTAATTTCAAAAAAGTTGCTGTGTAGTTTAAGATGAGAATAAATTTGATATAGCGACATTTAAAAAAATCTACTGTAAATATAATTATATAAATTTATTAATTTATTGATAAATTGCTTTAAAAGAACATCCTGTTTTGCAAATATCATTATATTTTTATTATATCAATGTGTTATGACTCTAGAAAGTGCCTGATTATTATGTGTTGTAGTTTCAATTTATTATTTAAGGATGACATTATTATATACATTATAGTTTACATTTTTTTTAGAAATTAACTTTTTCTACAAAACAACCAATGAAAAAAGGAACCCGTGCCTTAAAAAAGAATATTTGTGTTTGTGAATGTATATACCTATCAATTACATCTGCAATATAAGTTTTTTCTCTTTTTAACCAGAAATTCTATTTTATATTACGTATAACAGTAAAATTTTGTTTCTAACATATAATATAAAAACACTGGTAAAAATTTTATAAATTTGATTCTACATTTTTTTTATTTTATTAGTTTATTACTTATTAGTTATTTTATTATTTACGATATTATACAATAGATAATGAAAATTGTTTTAAAAAATATTTATTTTGTTTACTGGTAAAATTAAATTATTGTACTTTATTTTAAATAAAAACACAAAATTATATTATTATTTATAATCAATCACTGTGGGATCATTAAACCCTCAATTAAATCATACCATTGTCTTTAATTTCAGAAATATTTATTCGTTATGATCCAATGATTATGAGTTGTGTATTATATTATATGAGTGTATATTTATTGAATATTAAAAGTGAAAATTACTTAATTTATATTTTTATGAATATAAGATTGATTTATTGTCTTAGCATATCTTAAAAAAAGTATTTTAGATTGATTTTTTAATATTATTTGTGTTCTATTATAATATAATATTTTTTAGTATATATATGACAAATATGTTTATAATTTACAGAAATCTGAAACTTCAAATAAAAAAATAAGTGTTGATGGAGAAAATTCTAAAACAATGGATAAAAATTCAGAGACTCTTAATACAACCACAGAATCTGAACTTGAATTTAATGATGTAACACTAGAAAACAGTAAAACTCTAAAATCCATACAAAAGTTAAAGGATAGCCCTACTTCAAGTAGTGAAATATCTTCTAGTAACAGCTCAAATGTAGGACATGTATCACGATCTGGTCGTAAGATTAAACCAAAAAAATATTCTGATTATGAGAATGACACAGAAATGCCAAAACGTCCAAGGTTTAGCAAAGAAAATTCAAAAACTTCAGAAAAACATAATAATGGCAGTAATGAAATTGATATTTTACCAGAACAAAACTACAAAACAAAAGGTACAATAGTATTTATTAATATATTAATATTTTTATCTTTAAAGACTACTATAGTCTAGAGCAGGGGTTTTCAAACAAGTGAGCTACACATTTGAACGATATCCAGGAGAATTTAGGTCTTTAGGAAAAGATTTGTGTGATGAGCAAAAAAAAAAGTCAAGCTCCAATATATTGTTTTTTTATAATAATAATAATCTAATGTTCCCATTATCCGATATTTCATACGCGATCAACCGATAGTGGTAAAATTAATTTTTATAACAATCGACTTATATTCCTAGAAAGATCAACTGGTTGGTAATCCCTGGTCTAGAGCAACAATTTTAATAATTAATTCATAATTTGGTAAATTTAAACCAGTTTTTTTTAAAATATTAAAATGCAGTTTGAACATTTGTTACTAAAATATATACTTATAATTAGGGTTCGGAAGTTATAGGAACCAAAAAAGGCAAAATATGCATGCAAACATGCATGAAAAAACTATAAAATATGCATAAAAAGTGTGAAATATGCAAAAAAATATTTGTTAATTAGTATAAGTTAATTAGTAAATTCTAAAAATTTATAATTAAAAAAATTGTATTATTGAAAATTAAAATATGGCCCATACCGATTGACATTTGAGATTTTATTAAACTGAAAAAATAGTATATTTTCATTACTTGTAAAATATATAATAAATATATATTGTATAATACCTATTAAGCTGTTGCATTGAACCATCAATATTTTTGTTAAATTCATTGTAGGTAATCAAAAATAACAATGAATAAACATAAAAAATAATATTGAGTTTTATATAATGCATGTTTTCCTCGTTATTAGTGTTGTGTTATGTAACTTTATTTAAAATTAATTAGTAATTGGTTATGAATAAAAAAACTTAATTTTTTTAAAAAAATATTAAATATGCATACAAATATGCGAAAATCATTGATAGTCGATAAAATATGCACTTTTTCTCTAAAATTAATTAAATTTACAAAATATGAATTTTTAATTTTCAATTTTTAAACTCAAAATTGTATAGCTCGGATTTCTAGCTTGATTTACTATAAATTGAGAGCATAGAGAACAATATGCAATTCCTATGACTTCCGAACCCTACTTATAATGATATTGTTGTCAGATCAGCAATTTTAAGGGTATTATTGATATGATTAAGCTTAATTGATTACAAAGATCAGAACTTGTATTGTTGTGCCTAATTTAATACTTATTTTTAAGCTTTAGTAAGAAATTATTGATTTAAAAGATTTTTTTTTATGATTTTTATAAAATAATTTCAATTTAAAAAAATATAGTATTAAATTGTGAAAAATTATTTTTTATTTTGTATTCATTTTGTTATAAATTATTGTATATAAAGTATTGATATTGCTATATGTTATCAGGAATAGAAAAACAACTAAAGTTAATTAATGTATTATTATTTATTATTAATTAATGTATCATTGGGGAACATCATAGTTACTATTAAGCATAATGTCTCTACGTAATATCTTATATTTATAATACATTTATACATTTACTGGAGTGCTATAAATAAAAGCTAATACCTTAAATTTGTTTTTTCAGAAAACCCAGAAACTAAAAAGGCACCCAAAAGTCATGGATCAGCATTAGAACCACATATAAATGATACTGTAACCAAAGAATTGAACCAAGTTAGCAAGAAGATTGATGAAGATGAAGAATTACCAGCTGCATTAAAAGATCTCATGACAGGTGCTTTATCAAATATTGAAACTGGATGGAAAAAAACTGGCACAAAAAAAATATCGAAAGTTGAAATATTACACACAGAAGTTGATCTACTGGATTATATACATAAATTACGTTCAGCATTAAGAACTGATAGTGCCGATTGCGAAGCAGCATTGGAGTTACTTGAAAGAATTAGTGAATTACAAATTAATGCTCTTATGTTAAAAAAACATCAAGAAATTGTTGATACCATTAAAAAAGTAACAAAATATATTGGTAATGCAAACGAGTGGAATCTAAGTGAAGAGGAAATTATTGAACATACTGAAAAAGCAACCCAAGTTCGACGTAAGGCTGAAACTGTGTTCAATAAATTTGCATCATATTTTATTGTACCAAAGGGACAAACATTCCAAGAAGTTTATGCGAAAGAAGTCGAAGATTTTTTTTTAAAAACTAAAAATATGGATTGTAGTCAGATATATGGGCTAACTTCAGATAAACAACTAAAATAATTGATTTTTATTTTTTAAAACAATATAATAATTATGTATGTACAATTAAACTGTATCCTGAATTGCTGTATTTCTAGTATTAATCTTATTATTTAAATTGTTTTGACTTTATATTGGTAAAATATATTTTGTATCCATAAATATTAAATCAATTAATATTATTTATCACATTTTTAGTGATAAAAGATTGATTTTGGAAGTGTTAAGCAATATGATTTGTAATGATGGATAATTAGTGCTCTTTCCATCATGATATTAATGTTTTAAAAAATATAATTTTTTTTTTTAATTATTAATAAACATATTTTGTATAAAATTTGCTTCATGTTAATTTATAATAGATTTTTATGTGTATAACATTTCATATGAAAATATTTGTCATTTTTAAATTACAAAGAATATTTTAAATTGTAATCTGCAAATATGTCTTGTATTTTAAGGTATACAAAATACTAATTTACATAATCAATAATTTATAGACACAGAATAAATTAATGCAATGAATACTGCTTAACTAGATTTAAAATTTGATATACATTTTAGATATTATCTGGCTGCATGCAAATTTAAATAATAGTTTTTAGGTTTTATGTATTAAGAATCGATGTGTAAGAAAACTGAGATTTAAGGATGATTTAAATATTATGATATGATTTATAGTGATACTTCTAAGTATATTAGTGATAGACATGGCATAAAATTGTATGTATTATATTAATACACTTTACTGAAATCTTCAATTATAAGTACTACAATTATTTAACTATAACATATTATTTTATTTTTTTATCAATAAATAGTATATAATTTTTATTTTATGAAAATGGACTAGTTTGAGGTACTGTTAGTTGAGAATTTGTAAACTTATAATATTGTAAGCAATAATGCAAATGTTTTAATAAAAATTAGAATTTAATATCAATTATTTTTATTTATCAAATTAACGTTGAATTCTTACTAATTAATATTAGTATAATATGAAAACTAATTTGTTTTAAAATTAGTTAAATTGAATTTCCACAGCCCTTTTGGGGCTTTACTATCTAATATTCAAATGGCACAACAATAAATTAAATTATGGAACCATATTCAATGATGATAATTTTTTAATAATTTCTGTACTGATTATGTTCGTTTAATAACTGGAATTATGTGTCAATAGGTTGTGATAATAATTGTGTTTGTTAATTTTACAATGTTATCATGTTAATAAATAAAATTCTTAACATTATTATGTTAAATTATTTATATCAAGTTGAGAAAGCATACCTGACAGTATTGATAAAATATATATATCTAAGATTTTTAGAATAAAAAAATGTATTTCTTTATTGCACAGCATAGAATAAAAATATAAGAAACTGCCCAGTAACGTATTTTCAAATTTTTTTCTAAAATATAAGCAATTTTATAATTTAAAATATACATATACAATATAATAACTATTACAATATATATATTAGTAATCTATTTTTATACAAACATTACAATCACATGGTATAAATTAATGTTATCTTTGTCTTTATCTTCGTAGTAAGTCATTTATGACGAACCTTCTTCCGACTCCCTCTCAAAAATATGCCACTGGTACAACAAATATTATTTTAAAAATGTTAATTTAAAAGCTGATAATGTATTCGAACTTTCGAGCTGCAATTTAGTTGAGTTGTGTATTTTTATTTTCCGTACAAACCATCAAATCCAAAATTATGTGCTGGAATAAAATAATAAACACTTATTTCAAGTTTTTTCGGTATTTTACTTTTAGGATATTTCGTAGAATATAGAAATATGACTTTAAAAGCACCATCTGCAGTTTTTAATTTCATTTCTACATGGTTAAAAATTTAAGGTACATAAAATATTAAATAAACATTAAATATTTAATTATCAACACGTAAATGGCAGAAAAAATAAATCACTTAGATAAAACTAAATAATTCCTTGGATCACCCAAAATCCTTTCTCTTTTTTTTGCATGTAATTATTTTTCTTTTTAATTTATAAAATTTTCCTGGCATTTTTCATTTTATTGAGATATTTGTATAATATAGGTATAATTTTTGTCGTTATGTACAGTAGATTTAAATTTATACATTAAATATAAATATGGATAATAATACTTACAGAGTTATAAACTCAGAATCCTAAGTAGTCTGAAGAATAATGCCTTAATGAATTTGTTTTTTAGGATTTAGTATTTTTAAACTGTACACAAAATGCATTAAATACAAAAAATGTTCACATAAAATGATTGGTTATGTCGGAGTCATAAAACGCATCCGACCAGCGGTGTCGAACTTTCAAAATTGTTTTCAGGCCAAATAAAAATACAACGGCCTCAACACCCCAGCGGCCACAAGCCTACATTTTTACTTTACATAGAAAAATAATTTTTGCTCTCAAATTACAAATATTAAGCATGATTTATACTGTAATAGTCAGACACGTACCGACAGATATCGTATAGTACCGTTCCGCAAAATATATTATGTGTTATGTTATAATTCACTATTTATCGTTTGTTAAGTGCGAACCATAGACCAACCTCTCTGATCCTCAGCCTGACCTATGCATAGGGCTCGGCGCCACTGAATCCGACAATATGTAGTTAAAAATAACCAACATCAACACATTTAATATTTTAATGTAAATAGTTTAAACTAATGTGAGTTTAATACGCTTATAAAATTATAATCTATTATCTATTTAGGTGTATTCATTTTCAATTGACGGGTCATAAATACTCATCAACAGTTTTCAGCATTCATTTCGACACTATAAAACATTAGATTTAATAAAATACAAAAATCAATTCAATGTTGTAAATTTATAAAAAATATGGTTAGTAAACACGACGTCGTCAACTCATAATTGCTATAACAATATTGTTTTGTTTCGAGTATTTATTCGTTATTTGTCAATAAATTATTGTCTATAATAGAATGACTTTTTAAGTATGTTGAATGTTTACGATTACACTATTCACACTTAAAAATAAATGTCAATGTGTTTATATTAGCTACTTAATATTCTTGAATTCTTGATAAATATTAAATGTTAAAAATGCAGAGACCGTAATCTAAGACCTGAGGCCACTATTTCATGCGTTTGGGCGGTATCTACTATCTATCATGACATCATGTGCATAACCTCCAAAGCAATCAAAGGCCTAGCTGTTACTGAATGTTTGATGTTTCATATTCAAAATTATTATAAACACGAATTAACGCTTAAGGTACCTATTAGTTGAGAATTCATACATTATATTTTAATATTTTAACTGTTCCTTGTATTCCAATGCGTCTAATTAAATTATGTATAACACTTATGTTTGCTTTTAAATCATTATTATTTTTAAAGGTTTATCGGTTTTAACTAATTTTGATAAGTAATTTGAGATAAAAACAAATTTAATTGTGTAATAATAATTAGTTCTCAAGCGGTTTCTATTGGTTATTCAAACCATTCGATTGCTTTCATTAAATTCTAGCTATTAATTTTTTTATTCAATTTTTTTATTTCAGAGTTATCGAAAAATAAGTGCTAAAATGGGCGATTCTAAAACTTTAAAGTAAGTTATAATTTAAAATTAAAATTTATGAAATTTAATTGACAAATATAATATATATATATGGCGATATTATTATTTAATTTTAGACCGGGAACAATTGTGGGTTTCTGTAATCCATTGTTGGATATGATGGTAGTTGGTGATCAAAATTTATTAAAAAAATATGATCTTTTAAGTAACAATGCTATTTTGGCAGACAATAAACACATGCCTCTTTATGAAGAACTGATGAATAATTCAAAAGTAGAATATACTGCTGGAGGTTCAGCCCAAAATTCTTTAAGAGTCGTTCAGGTATTTTCAGAGATGATTTAAAAAAAAATAAAAAAATTTAGCGTTATTATTTTTTAATTTGATTATAAAAAAAACATTTAGTGGATTTTAAAAAAACCTAATGTATCAGTATTTTTTGGTGCTGTTGGTAAAGATAAATTCAGTGAAATTTTGAAAGTAAAAGCTAATGAAGATGGATTAGATACCAAATATCAATATTCAACAGAAAAACCTACTGGTAATAATTTAATTTTTATGAAATTAGTGAAGTAAAATTACATAAATATAAAATTTAGGTACCTGTGCTGTTGTGGTCACAAATAATGGTAAAGATCGATCTTTATGTGCTAATTTATCAGCTGCAAAGACTTTTACTGAAGACCATTTAGAAGTTCCAGAAAATAAGTCTATAATTGAAAATGCATCATTTTACTTAGTTACAGTAAGTATAGAATTTAATTTTCTACCAACTTCGCAGAGTGATTTACATTATGAAAATTTATTTTAACATATTTACTATGGAAATTGTAAATAAATGTCTTTAGAGTTACTGTATGCTGAAAATGCCAATTTATAAATATTACATTTTATTAATGTTCAAATAGTTTTTCTTGACAATGTTATTTTATATTTTCTTCTTCTCCTTCCTCTTTCTCCAATTATTTGCTGTTGACCACTCTTGTTGTAAACCTATACTTGTCTCGATTTTCTACATTTTCTAAGTACACACCAACAGTCTACATATAATTCTTAATCGTATTCATCCATCTCTTTCTTGGTCTTCCTCTTCCTCTTTTCCCTACAATGTTCATTTTCATAATAATTCTTACTTTGCCAAAATCCCTAACATTTTGTACAAATGATCCATAATATTTAAAGTTATTGACTTCACCTATCTCCTCATCACTAATTATCATTGGTCTCTTTATACCCACAACTTCTTAATATCTTTTTCCAAAGTCATACTCTATATACTTCGTTTATTTTATTTCTACTAATTTTCATTTCCTTTCCTTCAAGGTATAAGGGTTACTCAGTGTTACTTAATGCAAATAATCATATTTTTTTTATTTTTAATTTACCTATTTAACATGTTCTTAGATTCATGTATTTTATTTATTTATATTTATTCTATCATGATTCTGTTTATCTATTTATAATTCATTATTAGCATGTTAGTAAATATTATATTCAGTCTGAGGTTAATAAAAATGTAATGCCCCCTCCATAAGGGGAAGTACATGGTATGTTCATGACTTTTTATTTGTTCTTAAACTTACGAACGACAGGGATAAGCATACCAACTTCTCTCCCTAGATTTGGTAATCATTGTATCTTAAAAATTATAATAATAGTAATATTATCAAAATATTGGTTCATTAGCATAAAAATAATTACTTATTTAGTTATATTTATGATCATTTAAATTTAATTATAGTAATAAGTCTTATAATAATTAAAATTTATTTTATTTTTGTCATAGGGGTTTTTTCTTCAAGTTAATCCAAAAGCTGTTCAAATATTGGTAAAGATAGCTTTTGAACGAAAGTGTACATTTTTATTTAATATGAGTGCTTCGTTTGTTTTTAAATTTTGTATGGATTCGGTTAAATCAATTTTTCCTTTTGTTAATATTATTGTTGGAAATGATGAAGTTAGTTTATATAATAGTTTATATTAAATTTAAATATAACCTTCTATTAATTAGTATAAAGTAACTATTTATTTTAGGAAGCAAAAGCTTTTTCAGATGGATATGAATGGAATTTAGACAGTGTTGAAAAAATAGCTTGTAAAATGAGCACATTTGATGTTGAGAATATTGGAAATCGTTTAGTTGTAATTACTCAAGGCGAAAACCCAGTAATTGTTACGCAAAGTAAATATATTATACTTTTACAAATACTATTTATAAATTCTTAGACATTATTTAATTCTATATTATAAGCTATCATGAACTGTGTAGTGTTGGTGTTATATATATGTTTAAATTTTTAATTTCTGAAAATAATAACTATCAATAATTACAGAGATTTTCATATCATTAATGGTTTAAAAAAAAAAAAAAATTAATAAATATTTATAGTTCTTCATAATTGTCCCTGCTACGTAAATAGCTTCTGGAAGGGAAAGGTGAGATGGTTCAAACTTCTGTAAAACAACATTAGAGCATCTGTTTTTAGTATTTTGAGTTGAATAAATGTTTTCAAGTCTTGTATTTAATTATTTAAATCATTTTTAGATGGAGTTGTTACAAAATATTCAGTGAATAAAATTCCTGCAGATAAAATTATAGACTCCAATGGTGCTGGTGATGCTTTTATTGGTGGTGAGATGACTATTTATTTTGTTTAAAAAAAAAATATATGTATAGTACCTACATTGTTTTATTAAATTTCAAAAATAATTGTTGGACTTTAGGGTTTATCAGTAAATACATCTTGGGATGTCCAATTGAAGAGTGTGTGAGCTGTGGAATAGATGCTGGATCTTATATTATTCAACAACCTGGAATAACTAAAGACGATTCGTTTAACTTATAAACATAATTCTGTTATTTCTTTTATTTTTCAATTATTGTATTATGATTCTTAAAATAATTAATAATAATTGTTATTAAATTAAATTAAATTAATTAAATGTATTCAAGGAGTATGAAATGTATAATAAATAAATTTAAATTTATAGATTGCACTTTTACACTTTTAATATAATACTCCATTTTGTTTCAATAACCCAAAAAGTACGATTAATATCTAGATATTGTACTGTGTTAATGTATTTATCATTTAAGATACCAACTGTTATCTTTAAATTATTCCGTCTATTCTACTCTCCGTTTATTAATATTATAAATAAATTGTATTCATGTTTCATATTAGAGATGGGACTTATCGTTCATTAAGGTGAATTAGTTCAGTCGTTCATCGTTCATATATTTGACGATTCGTTCGTATGAATACATACTCAGTATCAAAGAATTGTTCATGAACGAACTAGTTCAATAATTATTACTCCGTATCAAGGAATCGTTCATGAATGATTAAGTACGCAGCGCATAGTATAGTATAAAAAGTACAAAGTGAACGGTGAACGAGTTCATCAAAAGTGAACTAGTATGAAACCGGTCACTTGGGTGAATAGTTCAATTGAACTAGTTCGTTCATGAACGACACATCTCTATTTTATATCATTAAGCCGTTTCGCGTGTTCAAGATAAACCATTTTATTTCTTACGTGGAATTTGTAAAAACCTCAGAAAAATGTTTTTGGAGGGAAGTTACAAAACCAACCTCTAGTTGCGCCACCGAAATTAACTATAGATTAAATATATTTATTTTATGTATCAACTCACAACAGCATAAATAATATATGACCTACTATTTTTTTTATGCATTACACGTAAAACCGATAAAAAAGGTATAATTATACCTATGTAATACAATTTGAACCACTATGTGCATTTTTAACGGATATTGATTGTCATAAATATTTAGTTTGTAAATTATCCAGTTGAATTCTTTATGTATAAACCATATGATAACAAGAGCAACTCGACGCATTGAAATATTGAGCAACTAATCTAAATCTCTCAAATATCAATCAAAAAACTACTTGATATCAAAAATATTTTATACAATCCTTAAAAAATAAAAGATTAAGATTAAATTAATAATCTTAATTTCTGCAATTCAGCTGATTGTAGTTGATCATCAAATTTTCTTATTTTTTATTTATATTGTACATATACAAAAAATTATAAGTAAATTAGATTTAAAATGCTAAACCTTAATTAGTGTCTTTATTTAATTAAGTTGAGTATACAAAATATTTATTAAAACATCACAAGACTTTATTTACAAAACAATATAATACATTTTAAATTTACAAGAGAATTCTTAAAGCAACTTAATGAAGTTAACAACATATGGATGAAGTATAGAACTATTCTTCATTATAATATTAAAATAATTATTTAAAACAATATAATATAGTTATAATTTATATTAAGGAAATTGTTAATAATTATTTAATGCTATTATTTTTTTAAAACTTCGTAGTTGAGTTTCATCTAATCCAATATCATTGGCGTACATAGCAAAATTCAATGCTAGCATTACAACACAAGTCTTAACATGAATAATTAAATATGTAATCTTCTTTGTCTTTTGAATTTCTATATTTCTTTTTTGGTATTCTAATTGATTATTAAAATCTAAAATAGTGCTAACAATTTGTCCTAATTGTTCTCTGACCACACCATATTCATCTTCCTTTAATGAAACTACAGCCAAGTTTGAAAGTATATAACAACACCAAACTGTTGCTTCTAACTCTTCAAGTGGATTCTCTTTAGCCAATGATCCAAACAAATAATTGTACACATAAAATTTTTCAAACATTTTTATTAATTTGTTTTGTTGAATTGTATTATCTGCATCTTGTTTGCTAGTAACATCAGTATTAATATGTATTAATCTAGCATTTGGTAAATTGCGACGACCACAGGTCATTGAAAATAGAGGTTTTACTTGTTTTGTATTGTCTTTAGTATAACATTTAATGTTATTTATACAATAATTGAAAATAATTTTCCAACACATGGGAACATTTCCTGCAAAACTTAAACTAAATATCTGTTTTCTTCTTTCTACATCTTTAATTGTAGCTTGATACAAATCATACAATGCTAATGATTTGATAATCTTATTATCGGATTCCAATGCATTTATTAAACAATCACAATCTTGTTTTATACTTACAAATGGAAATACAATCCGTTCAGTCATAGTTATATATGTAATAAACTCAAATGAATAGAAAAAATATAAGATTAAAGATATTGAAAACCACAAAACGGTAAAAAAATAAACAGTAGTGCACGATTTTGGTTCAACAGCATACAACGGGAAATATATGATAAATATATACACAAATGATTTCTTTATTGATTTCAATAATGTCTTTGTAAGTGTTGACATGAACATTGAATATTTGGTGGTTTGAATGATGGGGAAATGATATTCTTGATCATTTAAATAGTAATTTTCATAGCAAAACAAAACACCTGCAAAAGCACATCCAACACGGAGTAGATTCCAACCTGTTTCTCCGCGACAAAATGGATTTACATAGCACAATAACCAAGCACTAGCTGAGTAAGCAACTGCAGACGAAATCGTTTTAATTGACAACCCTCTGATAACTAGGCTGAAACGATTCGGACAGTGTGTTTTTGAACTGATGTAACTGTTAGACACAATTGTGATGAACAATGTTACAGATATCAACACTGCCGGTGCACACAATACCGGATACCAGCTGAACGAGAGACTGAAAATCGATGGTACAGACAGCAAAAATCCTATTGCATATACGAGCAAGAACGAACTTATTATCGACTTCACTTTTCTTGTGAGAAAAATTTTCGACCGGAACGTCATTCTGTTGTTCGGTGTTTTTCGTATTTTCGATGTTAATACGATCAATTAAGCATTTCCGTATCACTTCGCGAATAAGGCTGATTTTAGTTGACCGAAGAACACTTTTTAAGTAAGCGACACAACAAAATAAAATTATAGTCCAATTATCCGTTACGAATTAAAAATTGAATGGCGAGTTGAATGTCGGCTACTGCATTGGTAAGCGGTAACAGCTAGATATCGATAACGTCGATCCGACGTTTTCGCCGGTGTTTTGAGGTTATACAGTTTCATATCGAGCACAGTCCTAGAAGATATCTTCTAAGACCGTGGTTCTAACCGTGATATCGAGTAAAGTATGTTTACATCCGACGTGCTATAAAGCATTTTTTTGTTCACAAGGATGTTCTAAACGACATTAAATCATGTACTAATTTGGTTATTTCTACCGCTATTAAGATATCCGATGGGGAACTAATTGACGCAGGATCTGTTTTTATGAACTTTGGTCTTATAGATATTGTTATTGTTACCACAGATTACATTAAATAACGTAATCTGTGTTGTTCCGTTACCGCATATATGGGCGTATCTATACTACCTGTGGCTATCAAATTGTTTTGTGTTGTGTTTACTACTTAAGACTTCTCCGAACACCCAACTACTGAGGGGCAAGAAATAAAGATCTGCATCGTAGTGGCAAGGATCTATACTCCACACTTTCTCTCGAAGGAATCTCTCAAATAATGTTATGGATAATCCTTGGTCTAGAGTTTAATATTTATTTTAAATGATTTGATTTTAGAACTAATATTTTTTTGGCGTCTTTATTAATAATCAATATGCACGTCCTACTGAAATTCACTCTAACTGCATTCTTTTTATCTTCATGTGAGTATTTTAAACCATTAATTACATGGTATTATTTCTAGAATGGTGTGTCCTTTAAGATAAGCAACTATACTCATTTGTTCTTAAAAAAAACTTTATTAATTATATATAAGCTGATACTTAGATAAGGACTTAAGAAAACAAATTAAAACCTTTGAACTCTTTAATTTTATCAAGTCAATTAATAAACTTTATTATTAATTTAATAATGAAATATACTTACTTACTTAAGTATAAGTTTCTGATAATTGATATACTGACAAACATTTAGGAGCTAGAAAATAGCTGTATACTTAAATTATTATTGACTTTTATAATTTTAGTATGTGGGAGTTATGAACTGAACAAGAAAAATACTAAATGTAACATTCCATTGGTAATTCGTGGGCAGTGGTATTCATGGGAAAATGGCCGTAGTACTACAACAGAAGTTGATGCTACAAGTATGTCTAAACGAGGTACTTGTATTAGATCAATGGAAGAAAATCAAGTGAATTTCACATTTGTCTTTCAAAAAAATGCTGAAGATTGCTATACTTGTGTTAAATTTATGGTACGTACTGTAAATGTACTGGATAAAATGGAAAGTAAGTTTTTTTTAAGACATAAAATGTCCATATTGTATGGTATATTTTTACATTTTTAAAATGTTAGGTGTTTGTATGACATTAAATCCGAATGAAGCCGAATCTCCTGACAAAATATGTCAATTTCAAGACACACAATTAATCACATTATTTTCTGAGAATTACATACCAGTAAATTGTCGGTCTAGTCTTGAAGGTGTTTGGCAGTTTGCTTACCAAGTAACATAATTTTAATATATTCAACGGAAGTTAATTTTTCATTTTATTTATTATATTGTTAAAAACATTTTTAAACATATTTTTTAATATCCTTTTAACAATTTTTCTTATAATTATTTTTTGTTAACAGAATCGTTTCCGTTTTACTGGTGAATGTAATAATCCTGAAGCTCAAATAAAATCATGTCAGACAGCTGGAACACAATTTTTAATAACTAATCAAAAATTTAATATAACATATAAAAAATGCCCGGGTATGACTGGTACATTTGATGGAGGTAAATTACATATTATATTTTCTTTTACATTTTATAGAATTTTAATATAATTATAATATGTTTTATTAGTTGTTGAGTACAGTTGTTTAGGAGATTGGTTTGTGGACAAAAATCATTTCTTTGCTGTAGCCAATACTAAAGAATCTCGAAAAGATGAAAAATATAGATGTTTTTTGAAAAATCGAGATGATGATTTATATATTGGAGTGTCTATAACAGCAGAGTGCAACACACTTCAGACAGTTGAGAAAAGTCCTGAGAGATTACATATTAATCCTGGTAATTAATAATTAAATCATCTTCAATAAAATAATTTATATATTTAATAATTATTTATTATTTATACGTATTCATTTTTAATTACCTTAATATTATTAATTTGTACAGTTAAAGCTGAAGTCGTAGAACCCGGTTGTAGATTACCACAAAATTTTAGTGGTGACTGGGTGAATACAGCTAATATGGATGCTGATGTATTTATCAATGAAACTCATGTAATTGAAACATGGTACCCAGATGAAGCACGTTTTAGAAGGACAATTTATGTCTGTCGTGAACAGAGAGGATCTCGTTACATGATGGCTAGACTTACTGTTGATGGATGGTATGAATCATTTATATTTGATCGTGATTTTATATAATTTTTTATTTATTTACTTATATGTTATTTAGCCAAAAAGATTATGTATGTTTTGATTTTGTACCAAGACATCATAATATTATTCGTTATAGAAAAGGTTTAGCTTTTATTAAAGATAACTTTCATACAGTATGCTCATGGGTACAGTTTCCAAATAAAGATAATTGGAAATACGATATTTTTGTTTGTAAGTATTTGTGTACTCAAAGATAAAAAATTGTATGAAGAAACATTATGCATTATGGAATAAATATTTTCAGCTAAGACTCCTGTCCCTGTTCGATGTCCAGTTGCGGGAAAATTTAACTTTACTCAGAAAGGTGATTTTTTGTTTGAAACTCGTATTCTTGGTGGTGTTACATTATCACCTCGTCCACAAATTTCTTGCAAGGACAAAATATCAGATTTTGCTGCCTGTGATGGTGATCAAAAAGAGATTACTATTGATGAATCATTTTGCCTTGATGTGGATCATCGTGGTCAACCTATAGACATTTACAGTGATCCAGACTATAGATTACAGTGCATTGGTTATTGGAAAGAAAATTTGAAATCCTATTTAATAACATATGATCCTCTTGATGCAGCTAGCATGTACAGATGCTGGGTGTACCAAAGAGCTGATCTTAATCGTGTACTCATGTCTCAAGCCATAGGATCGTTTTGTGATCTGAAACAAGATGCATTTAGTAATAACTATACACAAGGAGCTACTGTTGCTGTTGAAATGACTGAATATGAACGTGAACGTGAGTGATTTGGTTGTTTGTGAAATTTAAGTATAAATTTTTTAATAATAAAAAATTTATATTTTAGGAGATCAATGCCCAATGTATTTTGATGATGGAGCAAATCCATGGGTTCATTCAGACAATTATATACAAGTTTTTAAATATGGGAGGTCTTCAACTTTAATTATTTCAACAAGTATGCTCTCATTTGCTATTTTATTTACTGTTATGCTATAAATAATTTATGGTATGTCATACTAAATTATAATTAATTTTATAAGCTTTATCACATACATATTTACTGTGTAATAATTCATATACTTATTATATAAAATGCACGGTTTATGTTGGTAATTGTCAGTAATCTCAGCTATACTTTGTTCACCGAAAGAATACACATATTTTTCAATTAAAATCTGTCAGGCGTTGTTCATTGTTCATAACGTCTCTACTAGGCTGTAAGCAGTAAGATATAGTGTGGTGGGGATAAACAGATGTGCATTATCTCATTGAACAGAGTATACTGAAGTATTTTTATAAATATTTTAACTATTTAATGGTAATTTTATTGGCTTATAATCACTAGTATTTGAATGATCTAAATTAACAATATAGTATAAAATATATGATACTGGATTTATTAATTTTTTGAAAGAATAATATACAAATTTTAAGATTTCTTGTAGTAATTACAGGATGTATAATTGTATTCTAGTTCAGATAACTGACAAGTACCCACTTCTTAATAGCTTAGAATAATAACTAGAATCAATTAATATCAATAGATGTATATATGTAGAGATTTAAACAAAAAAAATTAATAATTGTTACCAAACAAAAAAAGGCACAATGAGAAAAAAACAATTTAATTTTTGATATTTTGATATCCACAATATGTGTTGATCAATATTCTTATATATTTGTTTAATTCTTAGTTATTTTGTACTAATATAAAGTATATTTTTTTAAAAATTAATATTAGGTATTAAAATAGTTTATTTATTATGTTTAACTTTTATATTATTTGTAATTCAATTGTGATTTATAGAAAACAATCCATCCATTTTTATATTATAATATATTTAAATATTTAAAATATTAATTTATATCGAACACATTTATTTTTGTATACAATTTTAAAGTTATATATTTAGCAATTATAAACTTAGATACTTTTGTATAATTTTAATTGTAAACAATTTAATCAATAAACTTGAATGAGACTTGAAAAATTATTGTAAAATAAAATTATAATTTCTATAAAAAAGAAAAATGTATAGTTTTGTTATTAAACTAAATGTTCATGTTAAAAAAATATAAATAGTTTTACCTTAGTTGTAACCATGTTGCAACTTTTAAGGAGTTAGAATGAGAGAACAATGAAGCTTTGTCATTAATAGAATTTTACTAAAAAAGAGACTTGAAAAAAGTTGTTAACAAGTAAACAAACATTTCAATTTCAACCATATTATTCATTAATTAATACTTTTATTCCATACCAATATAATTTGTTTTTATTACACTGATGAAATAACAGAATTATAGATTTGTTGATGTACATATTTTAAACAAACCAATAAATAAATCAATCAAACTTCGAAATATTTGAAGTCTGTCACCTTTGTAAAAATGTATATTATTTGAACAATGAAAAGTTCTAAGTAAAAATTCAAAACGACCTTATTATGTGTTCTTGAGTTTCAGAATGGTACAAAAAGTGTTTACTTCAATATGAACTAGGATTATATTGTAGAGTTATATCCATACCTTCACATTACGGTATCTAAATATGATTTAATTTACTCAACATTGACCAGTTTATTTTTGAATCTAAATTTTAAATTATGTTAAAAAAAAATGAACATAAATTACTGCCATATTTATTAATTTCATTACATATAAAATTTCGTTATTTATAAATAAAGAAAAAAAATCAAATGTTGTTTTATTAATTAAAGAATCATAGAATAGGACATCCTTCAAACGTTTCATTTTGTGTTATGTATAGGGTTGCCATCCGTCCCGATATATCGGTATTGTCACCGTTTTTAAGTTTTTTGTCTCCATGTCCCGACAAAAGACTAAAATGTCCCAATTAAAACTGTGCATTCCAAATTTCACAAATTTTTTTTTATTCCATACGAATATGCGATCGAAAGTATAAAATTATGTTCTTAAACTTTTGCGACTAAACGTATAGATAAGAGTTCTTTGTTAATGTCTACCTAGTGGACTAATGAACGAAATCGCCTGCTCCCAGATTATGGGGTCGATTTTACAGTGTTTAAGTTGCCTAAAACATAACTTGGCCAGAGTTCTACAAATATGAACAAAGAACTATTGAAAAAAGTAAAATCTTCGGAAAAATGTGGCCATCCAAGTACTGTTCAATAAATTATAAATATTTTTTTTTATGTAACCTAATAAATAAATATTTGATTTAAAATAAAGAGTTACAGTTATTATTAAAAAATTAAGTATTTTTATACAATCCATCCTAGAATTCTTAGAACGTCTTAACGAGACCCTAGCCTAATATAGTAACCCTAGTTATGTATTAAAAACAGGACTGTTTACATTTTATACATATTAAAAACATTAATAAGATTCAGTTAGAGTGACTATTAAAATTGCTGTAAGAATATTGGACACATTAGAGGTAAGTATCATCATCGTCATTTGAGTTATAAATAATGTACAGAACAATATATACTGAGTCGCTATCCTACATACCATAAAAAAAAATATTTATATCATAAATTATATTATATTTATTATTTATTATTTTTTTTATAATTATTTTATTTATTATTTTTATTTACAGTAGTTATATTAAATATAATTACTATAAGTATAAAAATGTATGGAGAAATAAAATGTCTAAAATAACTTACCGAGAGACTTAAATTGAAGTCAGGACCTGAATCAGAATCGTAAACAAATTAAAAATTGGATACATCTTTATTGACATTCAAAGCATCCATAATTTGATCATTATTCATAAAAATTAGGTGTATTTTAATAACATTTGCGATGAAAAATTTCAACAAATCGCATTAAATATTTCTAATAAATGCATTTATTATAGTGTCGTAACCCGCGTATTTAGCACTATAAAAACACTGCGTATTAACTAAGCAGTCACCATACGTACAAGGAAATAAATAAATGACTATTAAGATAACAATATACAATATATCACATAAACGTCATTCAAATAAGGAAACATTATTTAAATAATCACATTTGTACCACATTTGTGAAATAAATTTATATAATTATAATATTTATTTATATATAATAAATATTATAACATTATACGCATACGCTATCTCACACACAAAATCAATCAAAGAATTAACTATTTTTAATTATCGTTTTTCACATACACTCACACATTTGCAGTTTATATACACACTTGCGTCTGTCGGGTATATTAGAGACCTGGAAACAAGAGCAAATCAGATGAATTCTTACTATGCGACACTGAGCATCTCCACGCTAGTTTATGTTATGATCTGAACTTAGACTTTCAACAGCTTATTAAATTATTAGGATTTAGAATATTTCATATAAATTAATAATAATTCGTACTTAGAATAATTTTGAACAATTTAAATAAATCACTTTAATCACAACTAGTATTAATTATTTACTACATCTACCTACATTCAAGCGTTGAATAGACTGAGCGAATAACTGAGATTCGATCAATCGGTTGGCATAATAATAGGTTATATTGGTTTAGTGCCTAAAATGGTAATTACTCCAATTATTTTTATTGTATACATAAAATTTACTTCTCCTAAAACATGACACTCGTATGACAATGTAATAAAATATAATCATGGGCCACACGAGCAAAATTTCTGAAGAAAAATTATGGTACTCGAGATAACGGAGACCATAATAATAAAATTAGCTCGTCTGTAAACTTATTAAAAAACATTACTTTTCTTTTTACGGCACAAACATTTTGTTAAATTTCTTAATGCTGGAATACGTATTAATAATTCAATTTATGACTGATATTTACAAACGAACATAGACCTGTATTTCAAGGAGTTCCTAATATACACTTGGGGCCTATCTTAACAAAATATGTTAGTAGGTTCAATAAATTATAATGTATAAATAATTAAATAAACATGACATTAATTTTTTATTAAATATTGTAGTATATTAGTCCCAATATGTCTTCTTTGAATCTTTTATATTTCTCTTAGATAGCTTCAATTATTTATGATTTGTTCCTACTTTTGTAGTCATTTTATTATTATAGTGGTGTATCTGTGTGCGAAAAACATGTAAATATTATTCGGAAGGTATGGGCTAATTGGGCTCCATGGGATTTTGAGCCTTTCCTTAAATAAAATAATCATAGTAAAAAAAAAAAATGTATAACAGTTTGTTAAATATACGTATAAATATATATAAATATTAAAAAACACAAGCATTTTATTTTACTGACTGTATTTATTTACATATTTGTTTAAAAATTTGAAGACAGAAGAGGTAACTAATTTCTTAAAAAATAAATTATAATAAATGTAACATACGTATAAAATTTTAAATGTATAAACTATAACAACATTAATTCAGTGATGTAATGACATTTCTTGAGTACACAAGATCGCCTCTATAAAAATTGAATTCGAATTGCACAACGTTGTAATACATTTTTAGATTTGTAAAACTATGTATTATATGTAGTTAGACATTATTATATTTTCTAATCATCAATAATAGGAAGTTAATTGATTAAACTATTATAATTTATAACATATATATTACCTATTAATAATTAAAGTTATACACGTTAAATTATTTATTAATATATAATAATTATTATTGAAAATAGAAAAATATAATGGCAACTAAGTTTCTGAGAGACTATAAAATATATTTCTCTTTAAAATTAAGTATGATAATTTTAACCATACAATGCATATATATGTATAAATACGTATATACATACACAATACACATTAGTATAAATATTTTATGTCCAAAACAGGTAAAATCGTTTAATTTACTTATATAAAATAAATGACGATTTAACTAATTAATAGTACTTATTAATACATTATATACATTTACAACTTTCCAGAATAATGCGATCCCATATTAGACGGGGGTCCTCTCATATGCGGCTGATGTTTGGCTGTGCCTGAGTATCGGCTACCGGGTCGGGAATGTACTATCGCATAATGGTCGCTGTTGGTCGACATAGAACGAGTGGAATTCATTGTAGAACCACCCGACACGTATCCCGGCTTGCCATTCAATGAATACCTAAATTCAAAGATTAATAATGATAAGTTATTATTAAATATTTACGAAATATAGACTGCAGACAGTATATTGTTCTACAATAATTCACTTAATAATCAAATAACCGGTAATCAATAATTATTTTATATTGGTTCATTTTTCAGATATTTATATCTGTACACGTGGACAATATATATAATAAAAATCAAAACAAATATTTAGAACACGTTTCCGAAAAAAAGAATCGATAAATCAGTAGAATGGGGTGTTTTTCTTCGCGCACTTGCATGTTATAAGTACATCCGTTTGTCGACGTTTTTCCTATTTACTTTCATGGTTTTTGTTTACGTATAATTTATAATGTCTGGTGTAGGTACTTATTTTTGGAATAATAACTTGTCATGGAACATTTCTCAGCCAATATTGAAAATAATAAAACCCACAGACACCCGAACTCAATTAATCATGATAAGAAGGGTGGTGCTCGAACAGCGTTTGGCTGACTATATTATAATATACAGACTAGTGTTTGGGGTCCAAAACGGTGTGCCGAGAAAACTTGAACTATTTTTGTTTCAAAACTCTCAAAGAATTTATTTTTCGGCTAATAGTAGCCATGAATTTATCCAAAGTGCGTTTGTAGTAATAACTGACAACAAGGCCGGATTAAGCACCTATTGGGCCCCGGGGCTGAAATTTTATATGAGCCTTTTTGACAAAACATGCTTTATAAAACTGTTCGTTACGCTCGCAGAATGATACATATTTAACTATTTCACAAATTGTCAATTGCATTATAAAATTATAAGATTAATAAGTATATACAATTTATGTCTATAAAACTACTAATTTTAGTATGATAAAAAATGTGTATCGGCTAAAAATTGTTTGGGCCCCTTTCACTTGGATACTCAAGAGGGCGCCGGGGCTACCACCCCGGCTAGACCCTCCCTTAATCCGGCCTTGACTGACAATAATAATAATGCGCTTCGACGGACAAAAGTTTGCAGACGAAACCATATATAGACTACTACTACTAATACTATTTCTACTACTACACCGCATCACACATCACACTTACCGGGATCCGTACTGAGAACCGTGCCAGCTGCGGTATGGGTCGTAGTCCTCGATGATGCTCGGCTCCTTCTCGATGATGTCGGTGCGCGCGCACGAGCACGTCATCGCCGAGCACAGGAACACGTTGATGACGAGCATGATGAGGAACATGAGCCCGAACGCTATGCACAAGTAGAGCAGCCACGGGGGCCGTATGCCGTCGGCCTGTTCATCACACAGCGTTAGACTGCGAGCCGTCTCGCCGGGTTCAAGCACGAAAACTGTGGTGCTAGCCGTTAGCGTGCCGTTGTCCGTCTGGGAGTCGACCGCGAATGCGTCCCTGGCTATTTGCTGCGTCTGTTGCAGCGTGGACACACCACCGTCATCGCAATTGGGTTCTGGGCACGCGCCTCGGCATACCTCGATGTCGCACTGGAAGTACAGCTCTGGGCTGTCCGCGAACCGGAACATGGACGAGAGTACAGCGTCCGCGTACCCGGACTTCGTGTCGTACTTGAACGCCGTGATGACTTTCGAGTTGACGGGACAACTGTAAAAAAAATAAATAAATAAAAATAATAACAAAAAAACACAAGACCTGTATGGATGTATTCACAAAGGGTCTATGAGAGCAGTGTCGTAGCCATAGTGGGGGGGGTTAGTGTGCCATGCCCTCCCATTGGCTGTATCAACGTTTTTGCATAATTATATTATTGTTTATTTTATACATTTGAAAAATTCATTGAATTTACTTTTTTTCTTAACTCTTATCAATTTGTTTGATAGTAATATTATATTCAACAAGTCCGAAAAAATCACCAAAGAAGAAATAATCCAAGCTTTTTCTTTAAAAATTCATTGACTTCTCTTATTATTTCTCTTATACATTTGAAAAATTCATTGAATTTACTTTTTCTCTTAACTCTTATCAATTTGTTTGATAGTAATATTATTTTCAACAAATCCGAAAAAATCACCAAAGAAGAAATAATCTAAGCTTTTTTTTTCAAAAATTCATCGACTTTTCTTATTATTGGACTGGTAAAAATGAAGTAAGTAAATTGAAATTTAATTAATAAAATAAAAAAATAATAATATTAATCAGTCACTAAACAAAGGTTTGAAGAAACGAAAATGTAAGCATGAAGCGCGGATCCAACATAACATGACTTGCATGATTTTATAACTTAGTCGTTCGACGTTGTCCGTGATACACGTAGTACGCAAGCTTCCGAAAGGTGGTCCACAGGTGTTAAGTTTAAGAGGTCACTGGTTTTGTTTAAAGTGTGAAAATATTAAATATATAGCCAACATCTTGGACGAGATTATGAACAAAAAAGAAAGGTTTCACTCATCAACTAATGAAGTTCAAAAATCAATGTAATCACTAATTTAAATAACTTGTTGCTTTAAAAGTATGAAAAAAAAAATATCGGTCCAATTCAAGTTATAGCTAAGGCCGTGGCATCGTATTAATTGAGAACCTGCATTTATATGCTCCATTTTACATTCGAGAGAGGACCGCAACTGTTTTATGTGATGCACTTATAAAGCAGAAGGCATATAGTAGGCATATAATAGCAGAGAATATAGCGTTGAAATAATTTCGGTAAAGAAAACGGGAAATAACTCATAAAAATATATTATCGATATAACTAACCAAGTATGTTATTAGAAACGGATGGATATAAGCAAAGAATAAAAAGCGACCTATATGGTATTAATCAATAATTTCTGAGTCTTAAAAAAATAACACACACCCACACACACACATATATATATATATAATTGCAGTGCTATATGGAACAGCAGGAGTCGGCTATTATACTATAGTAATGTCAGGGTTCACTTACCCAAGTTCGTTGATAAGGTTGACGCTGTTGTTCTTCTTATTGAAAGCAAAACAATTCTTAACGCGTATTCCATAGGCACCTGTGGTGAACAAAACACGTGGTTTATATAAGCGTTTTATTTCACATAATTTTTCAGCACGCTAGATAGGCTTGTAAAATGTAATAAGAATACATCAGTTATTGTTTAAAACAATTCGTATTCTGTTATGATAATTCACTTTTCACTTGGTTGAATTCGGTAAAATGTTAAAAAACAAACAAATCACAAAAGAATAAATATATTGTATTTGAATTATTGAAGCGTATTATGTTATAAATGCTTCCACGTAAGTGTTGATATTGTATAATTGTAGAGAACGACAGAATTAAATACTTTTAAAAAACTACTGGGTTCTACTTTTCTAAAAAAGTAGAATTATATCATTGCTTTAAAAACATGGTCGCTTAGATCGCAACATTGCATGTTGTGCCCTATGATTCTCCCTTTTCTCACATTCATTGTGAATAATTGTACTTATAGATTGTTAACAACAAAAAAAGAAAATTATTTATTTTACCATCGTGTCTCGATATTTCAGCCCTTAGCGTGTACGAATGGCTATAGACGACTTCCTGAATTCTTTTGCCGTTCTCGAGGAATTTTAACGATACCAATGACGTTTCGTTTCTGAAAAATAATGTAATGTTCTTATCTTGTTGATTTTTTTTAAACATTTGTAGAATTTTATCGCCAAGTTCAAGTCTAGACATTATTTACTTGGAATTTTTAAATCCTGCTTTACCACACGTGATGACGTAATACTTATCGTCTGCAAGTTCTAAAGTCCTGTGTATTCTTATAGCAATGGGTACTGATCTTTCTTCAGTTTTCTGTTTATAAAAATAAAAACATTATTATTATAATTGCATTATAAAATCCAAAACTATTTATTACCTACTTAGATATATTAGTACTTTATAAAAATTGTATACTCCATAATTTAGTTATTTTATTGAATTTACTTTGATGATATATATCTTTATATATTAGCTGTTAGCAGGTGTGGGTACAGGGAAGGTTATGGGGGCTTAAGCCCCCTTAAGATTTGGGTATTTCAAATATTTCAAAGATTACCTTAATTTTTAATTTATTATTTAAAGTAAAAATTTAGGAACACTTCAATACATATAACCAGGGCTCGGAATTTGTAGCACTAAAAATATTATTTTTTAGCTCTTAAATATACACTTAAAAACTCTAAATTATGTGCTATAAATAGCACTAAAAAAAAAAGAAAATAAGCCTTTAAGTTCAAAAAATTATAAATGTATTAGAAAAAAAATTAAATGTAATTTTACAAATTTTCGGGCTCATAAAAATCTAGACTGGTTGAATTATAAACTTAACAAAAATATTAAATTACTTAAATATATTTATAAAAGTGTACTTAAAATTAAATTATTTTATTTAGTCACTAACTATTAGTACATCAAATTGTCAATAAAAACAAAAAATAATATTGGATGAGGTGTATTTATTTTCAATAATTCAAATATTTTTAAAACTATAACTAATTAAATCATTATTATCAACAAAATGTGATTATTTTCTGTATTATGTGAAAATATACCCAAACATAAATATATAATTTACTATTCCCACTATAATCCCTAAATTAGCAAAATAACAAAATAGCAATAAAACCCGTAAATATGAAAAAAATAGCAAAATTAAATTTTGTGTTTGATATCCGAGTAGTGTGAAACATATTTGTAACTTACTTTGGATGTTCTAGGATGAATCAAGAAAAATATGCATTTGCTAAAACTTCCGAGCCCTGCTTATAACATGTATGACTTAGTGACATTGATAATCGTGATTATCTGTATAGTCCTAAATAATCCTAACCTATCCTTGGCTATGTTATTATGTAATGTATGCAATAAAAGGTAATTTTGTTACTAAATCTTTTTGATATTATTTTAAAAACTTAAACTTAATGTCCATGATTTTATGTACGAAGTAATTTTTTCGTTCATCCCCTGCACCCCTTTACATTTCTCTAGATCCACTCCTAGTTGTTGGATATAGGTACATTATCAGTGTTATATATATTATTACAATTGCTTAAAATTTGAATACTAGAGGATTTGAATTCTAAAGAGTTAGACCAAACAATTTTCTTTCCAAGAACGATGTATTTTAAATGCAGGTATATGCACAACAATGAACATTAAATACTTATTATCTATTATGTTTTTCCATAATGGTTGGTTAATATTTTAAAACATTGTTATGTATAGACAATAATACAAGATATTTTACGAGGTACATACGTAACAGGAAAAAATATTTTTCGACGTGTAGACCTTAACTGCATTAATGTTTTTATACGTAGGTATTTAATCATAAAGATTTACGAATTCTGAATGTAATAAATTGTGATTACCAAGTTAGGTATTAATTTTATCTGTAATATATATTCAGAAAATAATGGTGCCGTGCATATCACACAAGATTAACATTTTATGTACATTTTATGGTTCTATATATAAAATAAATATATTTATTTTAAATATTTAATCATCAGCTCAAACGAGTAATGCTTCTACTTCCGGGATATAAGATGCAACCAACGATATTAAATGTAAAATAATTTTACGTTGTTAATCTCAACTCATAAGTATACGATAATCTTTTGTGTTAAATATTTTTATAGGAATACCTTGTGGAATCCGTTATAATGGCACTCGGTTTAATGACGTAACAGTAACAATAATGTCCACAAGCAAACAGAAAACGATTTGGTCATTTCAATTCGAAAAATATTTCTGTATAGGTATATACAAATAACGTTTCGATCGTTTATTAGACATGCTCGCGTAATGAATACTTTTTTCGTCACCACTATACGGATCATCTGTCCCTACCGTGGCACTTTCCCCATTAGCTCGGTGACTTCGGTTTATAATAATGTACACAACGGCTACGCTGTGTTCGGCTACTCGACCGTAACCAACACTATTATTTTATTTACACAATTTTCACCAAACAATCATGCTTATAGTAGTATGTATACTTACATTTAAATATATAAACATGTATATGTAACGGTTTATTTGACTATAGTCATATTAAATAACGTTTATTCAGTGTATTATATTGGTTTTTAATATTAGGAGGTAACATGTCACTAGATACATACCAGGTAATTTAAATACAAGCAAAAAAAAAAATTTTTTTTATAGATCTTCGGTAAAAGTAAAATTGTACTAATTAAGTAGTAATTAATCGACTAGTTCGATTTAATAGATATAAACCTTAACGACTACAACATTTTATAAAGTTATTTTCTATAAATAAAAACAAAACAAAACAGTAAATATGATCAGATATAAATATTAATTGAAAATTTTCATACTTGATAAATATTGTATTAATTTTAAATTGATGTTGAATGTTCTTCAATGTATTCAAGAAGTCATTATTTGAATAATTAAATACTCTTATTATAAAGTATACACTTATAAAAATATGATTAAAATAATACATTATTTGAATGTTAACCGATCTTTAATAAACTCTATTTTAACAAGGTTAATTAAAGAGTCTGATTATCTGACATTATGCCTTTTCGAATTATTAATATGTAAATGAAAATATTAAAATCGAACAAATCTAGAATATTTTTTTTAATACACATATACAAATAACTGCTTACTACTTTCTTTCAATAAAATATGTATTTGATGTAATTATGCACTGACGATATGATACGAGTTTTAAATTATATAATAACAGTAATAAAAAAGTACCGGAGACGAATGTTGATTTTATAAGATAGTAGGTAATATATTTAATTAAGACTATTATCATAATACAATAAATTACAGTTAGGGATATGAATTTTGAATATTATATAAGTTAAAAACATTCTGATAGTTATTTTAGGTTTAAAAATAGGGTTACATATTCATATAGAAAATAATTTGTTGTTACAGAAAATTAAAATTAATTCATTTTTTAATTTATTAATTTTATTAATACGCATTTCAGCATTAGTAATTGTGTAAATAATGATATTTTATATTTATTTTACTATTCATCGCGGACTTAGAAATGACAAGTAATGTCATTTTCTTGGAATATTGAATAGGTACGTATACTTATTACAAATAGGTTTTTACTATAATAGAAGGCGGCTGGTGTATTTAATATATCGATTTAGCTATGCTCGCAGTCCATAGAGGTAGAGTTAATACCAATATGACGATTGAAATGCTAACGATTCAATGTTATATTCCTCACAATCAGGAAGTAAAAAGAAAACTCGTGTAAATAATTATAATGTAACGAGACTCATATAATAATTATTCTATAAAAATGTTATACCTATACCTATATATATTATATTTACATGAATATAATAGTGTATTATTAATAATTTGTAATTACTATTCCAGTTTAGACACTAAGCCCATTCAAAGAATTTTCAAAGTAATAAGTATAATTTATAAGAAAATCAAGTATAGATCAATGGTACCAACCCGCAGCCCGTGGGCCACATGTGCTCGTTATAATTTTTTTTTTAAATTAAACAAAATATTAAATAATACCATAATATTATTATAAAATACGATTTATTTTTATTTTATTTTTTTTTTAGTTTATTAATTTTATTTTCGAACATTTTCAAGTATACATTTCACAATATAACTCGTGCACTGAATATAACGTACTGATCAAATAAATGTGTACCTCAATGTATAATCTTTTTAGTTGTCAATAAAATATTTGAAAACAAATTCAATATATAATTACATAGATATTGTAAACCTACTATGTGTATCAATATAACATTGTTATATTAATATTGATATTATTCGTACTTTTATATTTGGTAGCCCACTCTCTAAGATAATTGTTTATCAAAGTTGGCCGCCGAGGAAAAAATGTTAGACATCACGGGTAAAAATAGTTGAACAAGATATTTTAAACACAATAGATTCGCAAGAAATTGTGAATACATTAGAGACCAAGAGTTTAGTGTGACTGTAATATGTTTTTCATTTTAAAAGCTTTTAAATGTAATTAAAGTATTCTAACAATTTATTAAATTTGTTTTGTAATCGATGAAGTTGTTGTATTTATAAATGAAATAATTTAAAAGTATACAGTAAAACTATACATATATATATATATACACTTGAATTGTGTTCGGACTGAAGTTCAGATTTCTCAGAAAAATCTCGTTTAACTATACTTATGTGAGTGGTAATAACTCGATGACGTTATCATGTCGATCAACATAATACTAAATATATTTTAAATTTGTAATGTAGGCAAGTATATGAATAAAATTGATTTGAGTGCCATATAAATGTGTATGTACTCTCAGGTATTCTCTATACATCATGATAATACGAATAATATGACGTTTAAAATGATGGGTGTCCGTTCCCCGTTCTAACATGCTATACAGGAACATTGCTGTACGACATATGTCATACCGAAATTCGTATCACGTCGTTGTTATAATAACCATTATCAATCCGAGACAAATAATAATATGTACCGTGAAATTGGTCGCAAGAATTTTTCCCATGCAGTTATAATAATGTACGCAACACAACACGTGGAACGTACAGTATATACTCGTGTAACGTCATATGCGAATGGTCATCTGCCTCTCGGATACATGACATAATAATAACAATATAGACTGTGTCCGGACAAACGGTACAGATTATTGTGTAAAATACGCATTCACAAATGGCACGGTATTCGTGCGTATCACGATACAATTGTAACAAATGTTATAATTTGGGTATACAATATCAGCGGTTCTCAAACATTTTTGCATGCTGAACCCTTAAGATGCCGAAAACCAGGAATGCCGATTTAAAATACAATTATCATGAAAAATGTGTACCAATGATTAGCTGTTTAATCTGTTTCTTTATAATATGTGTGACGTTTAAACTTAAAATATTCAATTTAATTTAAAAAAAAAAAAAACATATTACGAATACCTACTGTTTAGTAATTTATAAGTTTTTACGTGAACAATGATATTGTTTTTCTTTTCGTTTACTGACACTTCAATATTTGAATTGATAGAAGAAAATCAATGTGCACATCTACGTACTCGTATAGGTAAACAATTATTCACAATCCATATAAATGTTACAGTTTAACGAACGATAATGGTTAAATTTGATTTTATTCAAATGCGTCTTCGGAGCCCCTAGATCACTTTGATGGAGGCCAGTGGCGTATCCAAGGGGGGGGGGGCTAAGGGGGCTATAGAACCCCCATGGGCCGTGTTTATATGTATAATGTATCTTGACTATTTAATAGAATCAATGGATGCTCGTTTTAATCAAAGGTTTATTGATTTTATGCCACTTGAAGGATTTATTCCGGCCAATTTAAATATGTATGACGATAAAAATATTATAAAAACTGCTAAAATATATGTCCAAGATCTCCATGATGATACCTCATCTACAATCAGAGCTAACCTGTTCATATGGAGGCAACAATGGAGTCAAAATACTATTCCAAAACCGAATTCTGCTCTTGATTCACTCTCTCATCACACCAATCTTCGACCTAACATTAAAATACTTTTACAATTATTCGCCACGTTACCAGTTACCTCTTTCACTCCGGAAAGAACGTTTTCAGCACTTAATTGCTTAAAAATTTTTTTAAGAAGCACCATGTCGGAAAACAGACCGAATGAGTTAGCTATGGCTAATATAAATAAAAAAGAGCAATTCGATGAAAGTGAAATAATAACTGAATTTGCCAGAAATTCGCCTAAGAGGATGCAGCTGTCAGAGTGGAGCAAGTGACTGAACACTGAAACTAAAATTATTATTATTATTATTATAAATTATATATTAATAAATATTTTTAAAACTATACTAAAATGCTTGAATTACGTTTAGAAACTTGGTGGTAGATGGTGAGGGGGGGTAAAGCTGAATTCTCATATCCTCTCTTACCTTACTTATCCAAAAAGTAGTTAGCCCCCCCCCCCTATTTAAAAATCCTGGTTACGTCACTGATGGAGGCTCTAGTTTGAGAACCTCTGGTATTATCGTAAATAATGTACATGGTATATACGTACGTTGTTGATGAAAATGCCGCAATATTCGGTCGATCCTTGGGTGGCCAGTAAGTTGATGCCGAGTGTTGTGAGTTTGGTGCCGTTACCGTAACTCAGACAAGGCGATGTACGATAGTCTCTGGCGTGCACGGCTCCTAGGGGGAAATATCAAGATCACGGTTTCAATTTATTATGTTTTTACAATATTACACATACGAAATGTTCTATGTCTTATTAGTTTTACTAGAGTGTGTACACGGGTCGATTACCACAAGCTGATTTTGGGATTTAATGAAAATCGTAAACATTTACGTACATATATGGTAACACGTATTATATTGTTTACAACGTATAGGTGCTTACTCGGATTTGAATAAAAATAATGATCTTTAATAAAAAATCGTCTTCAGTTTCACATTTGTACACAATTATCTATTATTATTAATAATAACAATTATCTATAGCTTCATAAGTCTCTATTTATAAACTTCGCAAATCCCTAAATTTTATTTTTTTAGATATGTTTGTATTATTTCATCACATTTTTTTTTATAAATATTTAACTATTTAAAGCTTATCTATTTAGATACTCAAATATTAATTAGAAATAAAAATAATCAATAGTAATATTAATAATAATAGTACTTGATAAAAGTAATAATAAAAATTATAATATTACTACTATTTACTATTACTTTTAGGAATTATTGTTTTCAAAAAACATAATACCTTACTATAGTATTAAATAATTATTTATATTTTAATAGAATGAGAATATCTAGTTTGAATAATAGCAAGAAAAAATATCAAATATTTTAATATTTATTATACTGCATTAAAATTACGATCCAGCATCTACTATAGAAATTTTAAATTGTTTTGATTAGGTATGGAAGAAGTATACAGATATATATTATCAATTTTACAAGAATAGCTTAACTGGAGTGATGAGAATTGAAAATTAGAAAATTATGAAATTAGTATTTTTTTATTTTTTTTAATAATTGCATTAAAAAAAAAAAAAAAAATGGATTTGATTTATATCTTATTGTTGTTTAATTTAAAGACAATGTTCATGAATGCGGATATTACACAGATATTAATTTAATGAATCCCACAAAAAAGGTGTGGAAAATAGTCCTTGGTGAAATTTGATTTGAGCACTTACCATAAAAAAAAATTAAAAAAAAAACAATAAGATCATTGATTATGGTTCACACCTTTTCGGCCATACTAATATTACCTATGGTGCAGAAAGTCAACAAATAATGTATAATTAGCAACCAAATATTCATTACAACTAAATTGTGAATGTATAACATTTATTAACTACAGGCGTTGTAGGTGGACATATGATGTACGTCGTAAAATAATTGCTGGCTTAGTCTTTCTGCTCCATACTGTTATGTCAATAAAATATAGCCAAATACGAATTATAATACATTTAATGTATATTTATAAAAAAATATTGGGCATAGTTTACCTACTTATAAAATCAAAGACAGAAATAATGCAAAAACGAGAAATAAAATTAATAGATTTTATATACTCGTATATTTTATACTATGTTATACTTTAAGTAACAATCTAATTTATTTACTTTATCAGATAAATAAGTCTTATTGAAAAATTGTTTGCTTGTTCTATTTATTATATATTTTGTGTAAGGTAAGTATTATATACGTTTCTATAATACATTTTGAAAATAATTTTATTTAAACTGAGGTCACGATAAAAATACAACAATAATGTGGCCTCGGCAGGGATTTAGAAAACAAATTATTTTTTAAAGACAACACCAATGTGTTAAATGGTTACTGTTCTTGTTCATTGTTGGATAAACAGAAGGTTTGCGCTGACGACCTTTGGTCAAAATGTACAAAATAATTTAGGCTTGATTCTATTTAATTTACTGGTTGATTTCGTAACTTCGTATATAACTTATGTTCGTAAAAGGCTACAGGTGTACACGGCATTCCAAGGTATGTTTAAAAATATTTTATGACCAGTTGTTCATAAAATGAGACGTGGGTTTCGAAGGTAGCATAAAGCAGTCAAACGAAAAAAAAAAATATTTGTAATACGTTATCGTTTATAAAATATAGTTGCACCTTACACTAATACTGTCTATAAATTATATAGGAAGTGAATTATAGCACCATTACACAAAATATATCATATATAACTTTAGCTTATTTGGAATTAATAAAAATTATATTGATATTATGTATATTTTGTAAATTGACTTTGTATTAATATTATATTATATTAATAACATAGGTATTATTTTGTATTACTTTATAATAATTTTAAATTGTATACTTATTGAACAAACATTTTTCTTTGCAATGTGTACATCTAACAAGTTTTTATATTAATTTGAACTAGTTAACTAATATATCTATTATTTACAATGATTGTTTATTTCGAAACAGGTTTTTATTTATTCTAATGACATATTGCAAATGTGCATTCGACGATTTAAAAAAAGAACGCAGGTAATCTACCTACTATACATTTTGTCAAAGATAAAATAATTTACATCACAATAGAATACAGTAACTTGTGCCCTTAATTATAGCGCATAATTGGGTTATTAAAACGGTTGTAACATATAGCGGAGTAATTATAATTGAAACATGTCGACTAACCAACAAAAGGCTGATTGGTGGTGACTTTAATCGTCATGTACCCAGCTTTGCATGTTGCAGTAACGGACGGTATGAACTCTTCTTCCACGAGATTTTGTCCATAGTTGATGTTCTGCAAACAATTAATACAAATATATTATATACAGAATCATGTTAACTTATTGCTTTTGTTATATTCTATTTGGGAGTATATATACAATAATATACTTGTGCACCGTGCAAAAAGGATTATTACACTAGGTTTATAAAACAGTCACGGATCTGATTCGGCGATAAATTTTGATTGATATTCATATAGCCGAGAAAAAGTATAATAACAGTGGTGAAATACGCCCTAAACGTACACACAATACATTATTATTATTATTATTATTATTATTTAATGAACGTCTTTGGAAGTTTCGTTATTTTCAGTATACAAATACACATGAGCGATGATGGTCTTTGTTAAACAAATCATAGGTTTACAAAATATCCTAACTGTATCTCCGGACCACTATGTATAGTACGTACGAGGGCGTATATTGAACTGATGAGTCGAGTTAAGAGACGATCAGATTCGTTCGTAATACACATATTATACGATACCGCTTTGAGGCCAAGGACCTATAGGATTGCCGATAAAGCACGATTATACCAAAGAAACGCACTATTTTTCTGGCGTTTCGGCCGTACAAACGAAAACGTGTCGGTTGATAGAGATTGTTTGTACACACTAGTATAATATGTATATTCATAGACAGGTCGAACTCGGCGGCGTATTGCTCAATTCGCGTTTATTATTATTATTATTATTATTATTATTATTATTATTATTATTATCACATCAACGGCGTGTTATTCCGCATGATAAATATTTCTACGGATAAAAACGCATCACGGTGATATAATATAATAATAATAATAATAATATTATCCAACAAGAGATGCCGCCCGCGTTTTGTCGTCGTGAGCGCATTCGGCCTTGGTACACACCCGTGTAATACTGTACGAAACGCGTTAACTAATGCATGTATAGCCGTATAGGTACGCGCGCACACACGCACACGCATATTATACAACAAAGCTACGCAGTTGACCACCATTTAAGGTTTGTCCGCGGCGAACTTGTGTAGGCGCGCAGACTTGTTTCAACAATCACGCGAGCTCTGCCGCCTTTGTACTGCACGTGCGCGCGAGCCCGACGCGCGCGTCGCGGGGCTCGTTTACACACACGCGCGCGCGCGTTTATACGAATAAGATATTGGCCGGGATTAACTTTATGCGTTCTGCAGCACTTAACGTTGCATCGATATCGTCGAATGCATAAATGTACAGGTACTATTATCGTACGGATATCTGCAGCAGCAGCATCAATCGTTATAATAATGCCGCGAGAACGGTTCGTACGGTTTATTTTTTCTTTCGAAAACATAGAGGCACATCGGGTTAATTATGCGCAGGACTTACAATACGCGAATTATATATTATCACATTTATAGGTCCCGTACGGTCGCGCGCGGTGTACAACTCCCCGTTGCGACTGTTAATTAAAACCGTCTTAGACGTGCTTAATTAGACCGCGTGCAACACATAATGTAGAAGCCACGGCGCGCCGTTCTCGCCGACCCATCGGTGTATATTAAGTGGTGTGAATCTCAAAATCATCGTACGTACACATTATTTGTACGTTTATTGGTGTATCGTCGCACGTACAGGAATCATAACGGCTACATAATGTAACGCGCAACGTCTACTCCGCGTCCTACGACCGTGCGCGTGCAGTCGAGTGCAGCTACATAATATACATAGTGTACATGCGCACCGTAGCTTTATGCGCGATAATAGCCTGGCAGTCACTAACCGATAGGCGGTCTAGATAATGATATTTTTTCAAGACGTTCATCAATCACGGGTACGCCGCGCTCATTATCGAAAATCTCGCGGCTCGTCGATATAAACGTGCGTACAGTGTACCTATATACATATAGAAAATACCGTGGTCGCGGTCTCCGCTACAGAACCAACGGTCCATCATCATTAACATCACTAATAAGGCGCGCATACGATATGATTTTTAAGAAGGTGGATCTATTGTAAGACCAACGGATAGCCGAGCAGAGATAGTCGCTGCTGATGATGCGGAATGGGAGTGTAGGTACTGCGTGTAATAATGGTCAATGACGGGAATCTCAAAGTCACGATAGTTAATAGATAAATTGTTTGAGACAAATGTAACATTATCTTTTAAGTGTAGTTTTATATCACAAAGTATATCAAAAATATTTGTAATAGGTACTTGTACAGGAAATTGCTAGTGTATAATATATCCGTTATGATGATGCGATGACGTGTCAGCGCGCGTTCAAGATCCCCGTTAAAATGTGGTAATATTTATATTGATAGTAAAAGATTTTATCATAACAGTATTTTTATTCATGATATGTTTTTATGAAATAATCACTTCTACGTTGAGTTGTATACGAGATGTCGCGTCGCATTAGGACGATTGAAGCTTAACCAATAACTTTAAATTGTATTCAATATATATGAGTACATAGATAAATCAATTTATTATTATATATATATATATTATAAGTACATTTATTTAAATCAAATGACTGGAACAAGTTTATCCTTTTTGACCGAACCATTAATCACGCTAGATTTTTTTTAAAAAAATAACAGCAGACCCGAAAAACAATAACTAACATGGATTCAACTTTATAATATTATTGTAATAAATAAAATATTATCTAATTTTATTTAGTACTAGCTGACCCGACAGACGTTGTCATAAAACATAATTAATTAAAATAATATTAAAGACATAATTTTTTATGGTGGTTAAGTATTCATAAATTTTATTCTTTTCCTGGCAATTTTCTTAATTTTTTCTTTCATAACAACCTTGTCTTGACAATTACAAACACAACAAAACAATAATTAGCAAAATCTGTCCAACCGTTCACGTGTGATGGAGTGACCAAGTGAAATAGGGATTCATTTATACATAAAGATATCAACAATTTTTCTTGGACCAAAATAATAAAATGATTATTTTTGAGTGGACTGTGTTTGCGCTTAAGTATCGTATTTTCGCCTATCTAGAAAAACCCTGATTGCGTTTAATAAAATGTAATAATATTTATTTGCTAAATTTGGCAATATCGCAATGCTTAAGTAAAAGTTCCGCTTTTTCAAATTCCGAGCAGATAGAATAAAATATATTATAATTACTAATTATGCCAGTAATACATAACTAATCAATAAATATGGCAACAATCGTAGTAGTCCAAAAATTAAAATAGTTTCCCACAATGAACTATTTTAATTTTTAAAGCTCTATTTAATAAAAAATATAATTTCTTTATCTGTCATATCTGTTACAATAATATATTCATACTTAACTTTATATCTTGTAAATTATTTATATTACCTCGATAAGGTATTTTACCACTAGTCATCATATCAAACGTTATAGTTAGTCAGTTGTCATCGAACGTGATTACGTGCATATGTTTTAATAAAATTATTTTAAAAAACTAAAAACTATAGTTGCACAAAGTGTAAGTAATTCTAAAGATTTACTTATCATCAATAGTTATAAATTTAAAAAGTCTAGGAAAGTTAATCTGGTAATGTAATATTGTAAAATGAAATCCTGTTTAGCAAGACTAATTAAAAATGAGAATTCAATTGTGTGTAGCAATTTAATTCATAACCATGATAAGAATGAAAAAAAGTTAAATCATCAACTTATTCCGAAGTACGTGTAAATAAAGAGTCAAATCATGACTTTCGTTCAATTACAATTATACGTTCTGAAATTACAAATAATAGTTTTGACACGTTATATTACAAGGACGTTAAATTAATTCATGATAGAGTGTACCTTTGTAGAAACATTTTTACAAGTACTACAAATTTACAGTTTTTGAGTTTGGTTAATACTATAATACTAGAAGTTAATACTAAGAATTTAAATTTTACTGTGAAGTTGCCAAATTTATGTATAGTGGGCGCAAACAAGTATTTTATTAAGCGCAATCATAGTTTTTCTATATAGGCGCTAATACGATATTTAGGTTAAAACATGGTCCACTCTTATTTTTATACATTATGATTTACAAGTATACTAAAAAAAATACTTTTTTTTTAATAGTTGTTCTTAATTTTCTACACACATATAATTATAATTGAATTATACACATATAATTGAAGTGTTTATATTAAATAGACATTTCCTGATGTAATATCGGTATTTAATGGTATTAAATTATGACCTACTGACAGACGCGTAACAAGGGGGTGTTACAGGTGTAGTAACAGCCCATTTGACTATGTTATACTTAAATTTTATAAAAGTAAAAATTCATCATGAACACATATTTATCACAACGAAATATATACATCTTACGATAAAAGTAATGTAATGTCGGGTTAGGATTCTCATTGCACTGTTTTATCTAATAAACTAAAGCTGTGATTTTGTATCGTTTCATACATGATTTAAAATATATATATAAGAGACAAAATCTCCATTTGAAATTTTAGTAAAATATTTAAACACTTTTTTATACATTAATATAATACACATGAGCAGATATTCATGTATAATATACAAAAGTATTTATATGCTAGTAAAATAAAGTATACGTAAAGTTATTATTTTGTTATATATAATTTTTTCGATTATTTTAAATAACCCTCCCCCTTTAAGATAGCTACGCATCTGCCTACCGGTATGAGTTGATATTACAATAAATAAAAAAAATATCAGATATCGCAGATACGTTAGAATTGAGTATTGTGATTCTAAAACATTATAAAATATTGTTATATTCGTTATCCTGAAATAAGAATGCCGATCATAAAATAGTCCGCTATAGTAATGTCATTCGCAATTGCTCAAAATAAAGCTGGCAAACACAATTGTATAAAGCATATTATATACAATGCCTCTTTAAATGGAAAGTCCGAAAACGACTGTTGTCAGCCATTGCCCGGGACTTCTCTTTAACCTTGGGAAAATGAGTGAAAAACACCTTCCACGACCATGCATAATTACGAACCATCTCGTACATTGTTCGAACTTCGATGTTCCTTAAACAATGATGAATGTGATCACGCACAACTGTATCATACAAACTACATAGTATCTATAATATATAGTTCTATAGAATATTGGCACATCATTAATATAATAATGCATAAAGAACTTATTGTCACGTGTACTCGATCATTTAATAGGAATTTTTTTTCTTCTTATTTATAAGTGAATAATAATTGAATTATTATCAATGTAATAAATATTATAGAAGTTATTATGTGAACTGTCCTAAACGAGTATACGAATAATTTGGCACATACAGTAGCGTATTTTTGGGTGGGGTTGGTTTCTGGGTTTTACCCCCCCCCCTCACAGAAGAAAAAAAAGGTTACAGTTAAGCAATATTATCAATAAATAAAAAGTACTTGATAACAACTGAAGAAATTATTGATAAACTGGGAAAAAAAGAAGTTTGTCTTTTTTATTATTAGTAACTCTTCATTTGTATTTATAATAATAATATAATAATATAAATATTAATTCATACCTTATATGTATTTTTATAATATTATAAAATTGTTTAATTTTTAGAAAAATTGTAAGCCCCCTTACAATGCATTTGAAAACATTTGAAAATACGCCACTGGGTAAATATATATACGTAACCAAAAATAATTTGTTTGATTAAATAAAAATTATTTAATTTTATTTGATTAAAATTATTCACTTGTATAATTCGCATATAAATACTTTAAGTTATCTCCAAATGTTTTAGTAATTGTATAAAAATGTTAATTGAAGAAATAAGTGCTACAAAAACAAAAATTCATAAATGTGTACTGTTAAACATCAACTGTATTCATTAAAGTAAAAAGGTAAATATATTAAGTTGATTCAAGTGGTGCTTATAAAATAATGTGATTTTATTAAGTAGATATTGATGTAATTTATTTTCACCAAATTATAATATTATTTTCACACAGAATACATAATCAGATGCTATAAAAAAGAAAAACATATATTTTAAATTTAAATTATTAGTATAAAAAAATCATGTGAAAATGAACTGTCTTGTCGAATTTATAAGAAGCTGTATGTAAAACAAAACTACTTTACGAATAACAACCAAACATATAGTCAGAATTGATTTATATTCCTCCATTTTTAAAATATGTACATTTTTAGAGTTAGTAATGATACGAATGTTTCGTAGAATCCAGAAAAATGTTCTCTATATTAAACATATATTTCTGGATTAAAAACCTTCTTGGAATCGCTTATTACTTAAAAATGAATAAAGAACATTACATAAATTTTAAAATCATAAGATATGATAAGTTAGATAGTAAATCTTAGTCAAACATATTTAAAAATATATTTTAATTAACGATTTTTATATGAAACTATCTTATTTATAGTTAAGCCTTAACGATTACAAAGATCAAAGAATCGGGAAAAATAAAGTTATAAACGATTCAGACATTGAAATATAATGATATCGGTGCAATAATTTATTTATGTATGTAAATTAGAATGTATGAAATGTATTTATGTATGAAAAATTAGAATATATATTTTTTCTTCACACAATAATGTTTGTTTAATATTATTAACAAATCTGTATTATTTTTAATGTTCTTAGGCTGTAAATTAATAACCAATCTAAATAAAAGTACACAATTTATTTAATTTAAAATCGAGTGTCTAACATTAATTTAAAATAGTTTATTTTCTAAACACGAATTAATATGGTAATGTATAAATAAAACGATGTTTGTATTGACATTTACCTACTACAACAATGATGTTTCATTAAAACGTTGGCCTTCATACAATTGATACATTTGATTAGCCTGATTGTGGAATAATGCATATTGTGGTGATATTTCCTACTTCCATGGTCATTAGAGTTTAGACCCACACATGTGCCTCAAATTATTGTGTAAATAAGCTATTCATAAAAGAAACTACCACCCATTAATTGAATCGCAGTTTGTAAATTAAAATTTTATGATTTAAAAAATGCAACTTTCTATAAAATAATTAAAAAATGTATTTGATCGATGATCTAGGATAAATAAAATATTCTATATTTAACGAAAATATATTTAAATTTAAATTTATATAAGAACGGTGAATCGAATAATTTTCAAGTAATACAGTGTGTATATTTTCATAATAAAATTTAAAACTACAGTGTTATATTTTCAAGGGGAGGGGGGTTCCGGGTTTCGATCCTCCAGAAAAAAAAATTTTCAAAAGCTATAAATTACTTGCTATAAAGGTATAGAGAAGAGAACATTAATTTATATCATGTGGTGTAAATAACTCTTCATTTGTATTTATAATATTAATATAATAATATAATTATTAATTCATACCATTATTGTATATGTATTTTTATAATATTATATAATCATTTATTTTTTAGAAAAACTTAGCAGCTCCCTCCCTCACAAAAAATTTGAAAATATGTATATCAAGTAATAATGCTAATGGTTGTTTAAAATATAATATAAACAAATAAAACGATGTATAAAGGCTCTCAATGGATCTATTTTTATTTTGAAGAGAAATGTTATTATATGAAGTCTCTACATCACATACATATGAGTCTTAATTTTGTTTTCATGTTTCCTTTATTCGACGTCACGGGTCCGCCATCGACACCGTCATACGTCGCATCACCCTAATGCGTGCAGGTGTCGTAATATTTTATTTACAAAATCGTAGGTACCTATATATTATAAAAATGTATACCAATATATGATTATAATAATACAAGATAAAATTTAAGTCTAAGAGTAAGGAGCCCATAATTTAACCAATGTTGGTAAAATTAAGTGTAATCTGTTATAAATTATTTGGTAAAAAATAAATGATGTTTCGTAATGGAAAAATGTAATTAAATTTTCTAAATGTTTGTGCAAAAGCTTCTTATAACAGTATAACTGCTACAATTGACTGAAAAAGTTCTATTCATAAATTATTGAAGCTATTGAAGATAAATATATGATACGATGAGATTCAAAGAAATCGTATTCAATGGGACTAATACACCGCAATATTTAATAAATAATTAACGTCATGTTTATTTAATTATTCTTACATCATAATTTATTGAACATTCGACATATCTTGTTAAGGTAGGGCCCAAAAATATTTTAGACATCCCCCTGCACACGCACGCCCATGTATTGAAAATACGTTAACACTGTACAAGCCACACCGAGTCAAGACGGTACCGGACACCCCCGGGTCCGATCATTCGATATAGTCGTATTTCTGTACGCATAGATGTTTTGACGGATAGGATATTCATTTCTCCGTCTCTTTTGGTTTTTGTTTTTTACCACGGGCCCGAGACCAATGCGCAGGTTATAACGCAACGAACCGTATCATTATATTATTAATGCGTTCTTATTGGTATTGTTGCAATACGTATACGTAAGTAGGTACGTGTGTACATTAAACGCGACACACGTCGTGTAATATGTGCGTGTGCGCAACGTACACACACACACACACACACACACACACACACACACACACACACACACTTGCACGCGCGCACACGCATGAAGATTTTTACTCATAAGAACCATCTGCAGTGCGCGCTCGTTGGCATACATTCATTTCACTCATTATGCAACACGCGCTGCGGCATTTCTCCTCTGTCCGCCATCGCGTGTCCCGTGGGGGCATTCCATATTATTATTATTATTATTATGTTATTTGTCCACCGCCGCTGTGTACCCGAACTATAGTCGAACACACTCACATTTATTATTTTACACGTTACCGAAGCCGTGACGTTTGTACAATATATCTCGGAGAACCGTACGAAAATTACTGCGTCATCTCTCTTAAACGCGGAATTCAAACGTTATATTATTATGTGCGGATGCATGCGGCAGATATAAGGTTATGCGATGGCAAGCCACTACACTATATATTGACATCAGCATCGTTACGTCACTGCGGTAATTTACACGGTCGATTATCGTCCGTAAATTGCGAACAATGAGCAGAGTTGTACAGAAACACAATATTTATAACTAATGACAGGAATCAGTTCGCAGGAATCGTCCGAAGGAGCGGTTCGAAATTATATATGTTGTGTTAGGTAAAAAATCAATAAAAGAAAAAATACAAGTTGAAATATCCATGATCAAAAATCAATAAATGTCAACAAATGTAAGAACAGCATGAACAGCTGACTTGTCAGTGAAAATGTGTTTTATCGATGGCTACATTTAAAACGATAGTCTACACTGTAAAATATTATTTTATATTATTAAAAAAAAATTGTATTGAAGACTAATCATTAACAATATTAACGGTATCATTAAAAACAATTTTTAGAGTATTGGTTTTCCTTTTCTTTTTTTTTTTTTGAAAAATTAGAGTTGAATTGGAATTAAAGACATTAGGGTTCCTCAAAACACAAATATTTTTTTAAGGGTTCCATGATTGTAAAAGTTTAGGAACCGCTGGTCTACAGTATGTAGAAAATGTCCGATAATCAAATAGAAAAAGGCGTCAAATCGAGAAAATTGGCACTGTTAAAACAAAAATAGACAACAGTATATGAATTTTCAAGTCAGTTTAATTTTTCAAGAATGAGGACTAGGTATATTCTTAGTAAAAGAAATATGTAAAAAGATCCTTTATAGGGGGAGGGAGTTAGAACCCACAACTCCTCCCCCCATTGCGCATGGGCCAGCAAAATTATATTAAATAATATTTATAGAAAAAGTTTTTAGGTGTACTTACACGTACGTGTGCACCTATAACTTGCGGAAAGTATAACTTCGAATCATAAAAATAATATTTCAATCGTGATTTGAAATAGGTTTTACCTAAAAAAAATATTATACCTAAGCAATTTAATTTCATATAATTCTCAAAAAGTGTGTTAATCAATTAATATACATTTTCCCACGTTCGACTTTTCGTACTAATTACATTATATAATTATACACTTAATCAAGTACATAATATGATTAAACAATAATATTATATTTTTGTTTTATAACTTATAAATATGCATTCGTTAACAGCTGAAACATATTACAGTAGTCAATGGTTATTATAGTTATTAGCTATTTAGTATTTTATAAAACATTTTTAGCATTACCTCTGTCACGCGGAATAAAGGGAAAAGTAATTATTTTAATAGCGATGAATAATTGAATATAATTTACGTACATTAAAATAAATATTTTATTAATCAATTAATTGTAAGTTGTATGTTATTAAAGGTATTATATGCAGAGGTAGCTTAATAGATGATTGTGAACGAACCTTTTCCCGCAACACGATTGCGAACTTTGTTACCTGGCTTTTTTCGTGTGGTGTTGTCAGATTTGGTGTTAGGCTCGGTACATACAAAAGCAGTGAGATGGTGAGATGTGGTGCAATGGCGGTACATATGGTACCACAATAAAATTAGAACATGATTAGAACATGATAAAACCTGCATGCCGCACCACCACTATACTGTTATGGTGTACTTTTTTTTCGTTATCGTAACGCACCGATAAATTAATTTAATATTATTTATCCAAATTTTGTTTTATTTTCTAATAATCAATAATAATAAGATTAACAATCAGTTGCGGTTTTACGGAGGGGAGGTCCAGGGTTCTGGGACCCACTCTCACAGGTCACGAGCTTAGGTTGTGATATATTATCTTTTATGTATTTTATCTTGAAATTAAAATGTTATGTTATGTTTTTTTTGTTAGTGTAAGAATTGCATTTTAAGACTTAAAGTAATAAATTATTAATGGGTTTAACTTTTTTTTGTCTTCATATATTTTAAGATAATGTAAAAGAACCCTCCCCTCACAAAAAATTAAAAAAATAGCCACTGTTAACAACAATGGTTTTCTACAATTAGTCAAGGCGATAAAGTAGATATGATGTAGAATATTTATTCTAACTAATATATTTAACTATAATATTTTTCCTAAACTTATATTAGTTTGATGTAAAACTAACTTGATTCGTATAAATGTGCAGTATTATTCAAAACTATTATTTTGCAATTTTATTATTAATTTTTTTTCAGTTCTATACAGCATTTTATAAATTATACATTATTATGTTATTTTATTAATATTTGTATCAAAAAACATTTTTTAATTAAGCACATATTACGAATCGTTTTATTTGAGTTTGTAACGTAATTATAATATAACAATATTAGAAATATCGAGTAGATTTTAATAAAAAAAAAAAAAAATTCATTAGTTCCTTAAATAAAATAAAATTCAGAAATTTTTATATGTTTAGAAAAATTTGGCAACATAGCCTATAAAAACGTTCTCAATCGTTCGTTTTTCGACTAAAAAAATTAATTCTTGGATAATCGATATTCGTTTACAATCGGTGTTATAAAAAAGGTAAAACGTTCACAACCGTTCGCTGCCCCTTAAGGGACAGTGAAGCCTCCGTTATTGAATATATTGCATGTACAAATTATATACAGTCAGTGCATTTTTTCAGTATCATTTACATGTTTATTGAGTAGTAGTTTTTAATTATTAATAACCTAACCTCATACAAGCTTTTTCATATATGTAGGTATGACTCAATTGGTTGGTTAACTTAATTCCCTATCAGGCACTTCGGAATTGAATTTACTGGTAGATAATTAGGAAATGTCATTATTATCGAAGAATATCTCTCACCTCACTTTTAAATTTTATGTAACTAGAAAATTGTGAAGAAATAGTAGATATCAAGTATACCACTAATAAAGTAATATATTCTTAATTTCGTTAAAAAAAAAGAAACGGAAATTTTTTGAATAAATGAATTTTGCTTGTTATATTATTACTCAATATTTACAAATTTAATTAAATTTATCACAACATTTACAACTCACTATTCTAAAAAAATAATTTTAATTCTATAAGTTCTTTGACGACTTTTTTAAATCCAGAAAGCTAATTTAAAGTTTTTTCCAGACCAAGCTCAAATTATTCTAACCGTATGACACTATTTTTTCTTTATTCAAATTATTATGTTAATTTATATTTAATTTTAGTTATACATTGATTTACTTAAATATTTTTGAATATTTATTTTTCATTATATTAACAAGTTAATAATTAATTCTCCAACATGACACGCATTTGCACACACCAAATACTATTTATTTAATAGACACTTAATGCTTTGGCACGATTTAAGAAAATTGACTTACAACTTAAGCAAATTATGTATTAGTTAAATTTTATAAAAAACAAGAAATATAGATAATTAAATGTTATTATAAGTTTTATATATATTATAGCTTTAGGCTGGTTAATCGGTAAGAAAGGGAAAATTATCTAAGACCCTTGAAAAATATCTTAAATATGCTTGACGTAGATAAATAATATTTAGTCCAACGTTTAGATATAAGAATTCAACTAATATCAATCTTTTCCTTAATATATTTTTTCATTTATTTCAACAAAAATTGAAGCTCCAATATAAGACGCGATTCAATCTTCGAATATTTCTACATTAATTTGACACCAGTGAAATAGAACATTAAATAATTTGTATTTATTATTGTTGTACAATTGTACAAATGCTATTTTATTAGAACAATTTATATTTTTGTTTTATTTGCTATTAGATGTTGTTATTAGGCCTATTAAAATAATAATTATTATTATGTGTATGTCTATATTATGTATGACGTACTATTATGTTGATTATACGTTTAATATTTTAAACTACATAGAAATTGTGAATCATAAAATACACACAGTACGAGTACATAGGTGAGAAATATTATATTTAGATGTCATGTCATCGCCCAGGGAGAAAGGATTTTTTTTCTCCAGTCGTAAATGATCGTTTTTTTTGTTGCATTTTTTTTTTTTTTTTTTTTGGTGTGACGTGATAGTAAATACGATATTTATACGTGTGATGATGCAAGTTAAACAAGTTTGGGATTTTTTCACATATCGTATGCTGTACGCATAAAATATATGTAAATATCTCGAATGTTTACCTGCATATATGTTCATAGATACAGGTATATGAGGTAATGCGCTGTTTCCGACATATGCAGTTTCCTGTTTTCTGCATGAAATTTTGAATCAGTAATAATTGTGTTGACGGTCATAATTATTACTATGTGACATAATGTATGTTTTGTTAGGATGTAGATACAACGTACGTGCTCACGTAATTACGATTGTTGACACTTGTCGATAAATTTTTTTTTTCAATCTAGATCTTGAAATGGGTAACATGACATGTGATATTACACGTAAACACACGCGAAATCTTCGTCGAAAAAAAAATAGTTCATTTATTTTTATCAAATCATTTAGCCACGCCTGGTTTTTGTTTATTTTCATTAATTTTTCTTTTTACCTTTTAATGGCTTTCAAAGAAATCATGTTTGACCATGTGATTAGATTGGAATCTATCAAGAGTGATGGAATGTTTATTATACTACGATATACAATGATATTAAATACGTAGAAAAATTCGAACCCTCCCCCCACACACACACATATATATATATATATATATATATTCTAAATGCACATCGAATATTATACTTTCAATGAGTTTCAATCATTTCTACTACACAGCGTATTTTCTTACAAAAGCAATAGTTATGGATCTACGACATAATTAAAATTATAAAATAAGTACTCATTGGGAACTCAGTAGAAACAGATGAAATACCAAGTGAACTCATCAAGTACGGTGGAAAAGAAAATCATTATTTCATGTTTAATCTATGTCAGAAGATATGGAAAGAAGAGCACCTACCAAAAACCTGGAATGAGGCTATAATCATACCTCTACATAAAAAAGACGATAAAACTGAGTGCGAAAACTATAGAAGAAAATTTCTTTTGAACTCGGCATATATGGTATTTACGAAGATTCTATTAAATCGACTAACGTGGAAGAAAACCTTGGAAAGTATCAATGCGAATTCCAAACTGGAACATCAACGATCAAGCAGCTGTCAATTATAAGTCAACTGATAGAAAAAAAGTACAAGTACCGCCAAAACGTCTGGCAATTATTACAATTATAGTTTATTAGTACAATTATAATTACAATTCTTACAATATTGAATACATATTTTTTTTACGGGTAATCATTTGTGTATAATACAATTAAAATAAAAATTATAATATTAACAAGAATACCTTATTACGTAAATAATATTTGTATAGAAATATAAAAATAGCATATCATTAAAATAGTTTTTTTTACGGAAGATGATTTTGAACACAAGACATTTGTTAATTAAATACTAGTGTATACATACGAGTATATAACATAGAGTTAGTTATGTATCTTTTTATTTATACAATTAAAAACAAAAGATTTGAGTAGGTATTAATAAATAAATAATTAAATATTATAAATAGTTATTTTATTTGTTATATAATTTAATTCATTAATTTCGGTAACTTATATTTATTTATTTTGTACAATTGTAGATATAGTACTTATACGATACAATTATTAGCAATCAATATCTAGGAAGGTTAAGAATAAAGCTTCCTTCAAAATTCTAAATAGATCATTCAATTTTTATACATAAGCAATGGCGTACATACGGGGAAAGGGGGGGTTTCTGAGTTCAAACTCCCTCTAGGGCCAAAAAAAAAATAGTTTATTATTGATGACGTGTAATATATTCGTAGTTTCATTATTATGCTTTGAACTTAAAATATACAACTATACAAATATTATGATAATTAAATAATTATATTGATAGGTGTTTGAAAAGATTTGTTAACTATGCTGTTTTTATATTCCAATAGCTATTAATTTACTGTAATGTTAAAGTAAACTGTAAATTAGTAAAAAAGTTGTATAAAATAATATCTATTTATGGCAATTATTTATCTTATTTATCTGTGCAACGAAAAAAAAAAGACAACGATTATTTTTGTTAAACTCTCCTCAGAGCAAGATTGAATGTACGCCACTGTACAGGAGTATAATTTGCAATGCTCAATAAATAACATTTTGAATATATAAAACGAATAAATAATTTTGTGGAATTTCGTAAAATTTGAATGATTTTAAACTATTCTTGTGTTCTCACCTTTTGAAATCAAAAGCATGAACTTACATTTTTTTGAATATGACATATTTTTGATAATTGTGTAAATAAAGAGTAAAAATTCAAAATAGTATCATAAAGAAGATAGTAATAATTTTAAAGTAAACATATTCAAGTATAAGAACTTGGAAACAATAATTGTCAGTTTGTTTACGTATTTTTTTTTGTTTTTTCGTATATTAACATATTTTAAGTGTGCATAGAATTTTTCTACAAAGTTCATAATTTTAGATTAAATAAAACTGTCATGATATATAGATATGCTTTTATACGAAAATTTGTGAAGATTACAGAATCCATTTAAATTTAATTTTAATCCAGAAATTTTACTTCTTTAATATGAGCCCAATATTTTTATTGTATGCTAACATCATAATAAATACATTAAATGAAAATATAATTTTTGAAAAAAATAACTTTTGTAATACATTTTAATATTATAATAAATGGTTAACTACTACATTTAAAGTATCTTTATATGATTTAAGGAATTTAAAATTTAATTAATTTAGTCTAATTTATGGTAATACCTCGTAATAAGCGTGATCATATAAAATATTTTATATTAAATCATGTACATTCTAAGCACAATACTGTAATAAACATTTTCAAGTTTTTGTTTAAATAAGAATGCCTCTTTCATTTTATTAGATAAAGTTAGATTTTTATTTTTAACCACGTATATTATAATGTTCCAATACATCGTCAAATGTAATGATGTAACCATGAAATACTGTAGTTTCGTAATTTGAGAATTATAAATCTTCAGCAGTTAAACTTGTTAGATGATTTTGTTGATAACAGATAGTAGTTGTATAAATCAAATATTATTTTTGTTGACTTTAGATATGATTTTAAGATAAGTTTTTGATAAAAATGAAGAAGTGTAAAATTTCCAAAAAAATAAAATAAGAAAAATGGTCAGATTGTTTTTGATTAATGTTAAAACTTAATTTGAAAAATAAATGATATTTTAAATTTCTATGTAAAAATTGTTCACCTCAATAAAAAAATATTAATAATATCTTTTGCGATCGAGAATTTCTAAATATTAAAAACTTATAAGATCTTATAAGATTATAAGATTTATCTATTGTAAGTAATTAATTTTTACTAAAAACAAATTATTGCGATTAAACTTACAAATTATTGTTATTGTTTGGAATTCTGTTTTATTGATAAACTAAACCTCAATAAAAGGAAATTAAATATTTTGAATAATTTACACTACTAGAAAGATCCAACGTTAAATATAGTTATAGTTATATACTATATTGATATCTTTTAAAATAGTTATACAGAACCATTTTTCTCTTGTCATTTCTAACTTTTAAAAATATGTTAAGTTTATCAGTTTTTTAACATTATTTTCTAAAAAAAAAATACGAAGAAAAATATTTGTATAAATTATTACTAATTAAAGTGTTATACTGTGTAAATAACTACTTCATCCTAAGTTAAATGTTCTAAAAATTGAGTGTGGCGAGTCGGAGGTCATACATTTTTTCAATATCAGATCTTAAATTACGTTTAAATTTTGAGTTTATTTATGTTACGGCTAGTGTCCGAAGGTTGGCTAATATTAAGATTAGCCGGCTAATCTTAAGTTTAGACAATGCTTTTGGATAACGTCAAAATGTCGGACTTCAGCCAACAAAAACCAATGGATAATCTTCACATCAGCCATTTAAACCAGCATTATCCAACCGTTATCAGCTAATGACTAAATAACATTAGCCATAGGTAAATTAAAAATTTAAAACTATTTAAAATAATAATACAATATTTTGAAATTATAATTTTTAATGAATATTGATATGTTAGGTAGTTGTATAGAGGTGACTGCTAGTACGTGGTAAGTAAAATATTTTCAATAATATAAATATTGTACACAGTTGTGTGTATTTTTATATTATTTTAAAATTTATATTGATTGCAAATTGATATGCATGCGGTTGCATACAGTATTGTATGCTCGATAGAGACAGTCTGTAATAATCTACCGTAATTACCGACTTAAATTTATAAGTAGTGAAGATACCAACTTGTAGTACTTTGTATTTATATCTTGTTTTAAAGCCTAGGAGTAAATAAGTTAAAAGTTAAGTAAAAGTTAAGTTAAATTAACTTATTTATTTAAATTATTTCATTACTAATAAATTAACTTATTTACTTACAAATTAACTTTAAATTAAAGTATTATTTTTTCGTTTATCCCAATTAAGTTTATTTTGATTTTTAAGACCAGAAAAATATTTTTGTAAAACATCGCATTCAGTAATAAGTTCATGAAAATTAAAAAAATATAAAAATAAAAATTTTGAAGAATTTTTAGATTAGACCATAAAATATATCTTGGTATTAACTATTGATAGGGGTCCCACCATTCTCGGGAAAAGTATTCAACCATCTTCAGTATTGAGTAAAAATAGTCATGTCATCCATGAATTACATTACCATTGACTAAATAATTCTTAATAATAATTCTACTCTATTATTATTAAAATTATTCCATAATCTATGATATTATTAAATAAGATCGATATTATTAAATATTATTAAATAAGAGAAGAAATAAAAGAATTTTTGTATGACTTAAATCGTTTAATTATTTTTATAGATAATGGTATTTAGATATTACCCATATGCATCTGGATAATGTTAAATATTGGTGGATAACAATTAAGGAGGAAATAATCTAGTTTCGGATGGCACATATTACAGCATAATGTTTAATATTCTTATATTTAACCAGTTATTTTAGTATAAATAACTTATACACATATATAATAAAATTGTACACGAATATATAACTATACATACATAGAAAATGAGTCACGATATTTTGTATACCTAAATAGTAAATGGATAAGTACAGAAAACGGATAATACTGCCGCCGAATCATAGCAATACCACTATAATACCAGGGTGTTTCTGGGATTTTTGAATTTGCAATAAGTGGTAATGAATACATGATAATTATATGACTCACCGATACGCAGAATCCGATCAACAAGATCAGATAAACCGACGTCGGCTGCATGGCGCGCGTCGGCGGAGACTTTAACGAACTGTTATTTTCTTTATGCGCCCGCAATGCGTCCGGGTGAATTCAAGTACTCTGCACAACGTTTACATAATAATATTCTGATCGAAGTAAACAATTTCCATTGCACGCGTTTTACGAGTGTATAAACGCATTATTTGCGTCGCGTTTAACAGACAAACATTAAACTGAACTTAACAAGATTACCGTGCAATACCTGTTAAGCAAACGGAAGGCACAAGACGAATAGCAACGAGCTGCCGTGAAACACTGAGGACAACCGAAAAACGAAACTAACGCGACACGCAACGCCAACAGGTGAGCGTAGTGTGAAGTGCGGGGTACCAGTAGAACCTTGGAACAAGAAGAGGTGTAGAGGTGCATTGCGAGCGCATGCGCCATAATGTATGTAACTATACAATGAGTATATGTATAACACATAATCCTATACAAGTACGATTATTATTTACTTTTTTTTTTCATTTCGTTTGTATTTGAATGCTGACAATTAAAATATATAATACCGTCCCTGATAATATACAATTTTTATTAGTATTGATTATTATTTTTATTTATTATTAATTCCCATAACTAATAATAATAATAATGATCATCATAACAATGAGTTATATACCTGATTAGCATGTGTTTAAAAACCAATACCTATGTAGGGTGGAAAATTATAAATAATAAATTGTAAAAATTCTAAATATTATAATATTTAATAATTATATTTAATAATTAATAAATATATAATAAATAATATATATATTATTATTCATTAATAACTAATAAATATTTATTTATTTAAATATGTAATATATTATTATATTAATAAATATATAATTAATAATATATAATAATTAATAAATTATACTTAATTATGCCCTAAAGAGATTGATTACTAATTAAGGTGTGTTTCGCAGTTAGAAAAATAAATGTACCAAATTAACGAAGTATCTCAATTTTTATGACATAAAAAACCTGAGAATTATTTTCAAATATGTTTATTTAATCAATGAATGACTGATGTACAAGTTACATATGTAAATTAGAAAAGCGTACCTATTATATATTCCACAAACAATATAGTTAATATAGTTAATTTTTTTGTTATTCATGTTATTCACTGAATCTTTCAAAATTATATACATTAATAAAGTAAATAATTCATGTATGTGTGTATTTATTATGTAAGTTAAAATAATCATGATCGGGAAAAAAATAATAGATCATTAAATAATTATTTAAAAATTATTATCGAGAAGATTTGATTCAATTATATTATGCTTATGCGTTGGAGAAAGTATAATTGAAATATATATATAACGTAAACAAATAGTAATGCGAAAGTGCATAGTAGAAATGCAGAGTGCATAATTTTTGCATAAACGAAAAATATTGTATAAGTAATAGGTTTTCTGATAAATTTTAAGTTTTCGATTAATTTATAAAATTAAATATTTGTATTCATTTTTATTTTAATTTGAACAATAAACCTTTCATAATTCTCAGAAAAATATATTTAACGATTTAACGCGTTTTACAGTTGTTTTTCTACTTATAGAAAACCTAACAAGAATACTGCTTCGTCACTGTTTACAATTTTTGATTTAATACGATATTTTATGAAATTGATGGTGTAATTCATGGGTTCTCAACCTTTTGAGGTCTGCGCCCCTTTTAAAACTATTTTATGAGTTTACGCCCCACCCCTTCACTACTAAGAGATTGTTGTATATGTTACGGTAATGTTAACATTTGGATAATGTTGACATTATTCGGCTAAAGTCGATATTAGCCATCTACTCGTATTATGGCTAATGTGTAATTTTTCATTTATAGGCAGGGATTATCAACATTATCCGGTTAATGTTAACCTTAACCAGTCAATATTGGATAATGTTAAAAGTTGTATATTAAATAGACTATAGAGTTTTTATTGGTATTCTATACAATAATAAAACGTCGGACTTCCAGAGTATAATATCTTATCTTGACTTATAACCGAGTTAGTCAGTTATCTTACCGATAAAGTGAACTATATATCGGTATATGGGTTTAATATTTATCTTAATTGTACGACATTGTTTGTTATAATTTTATATACGCTATACAAAATACGACGTCGTGCATCGATCTGTTGTTAGTCTGCTTTCAGTTTTCACACGTGATAATTGCAAGTACAGTGTTATTAGTGTTAAACTGTTAAGTGTTTTAGATTGCATTTTTAATAAAATGAAAACAAAACTGGAGTTTTATAATTTATTTGAGAAATTGTTGTCTGAAAAACGAGATGATAATTCGTTTTATTAGTCAAATGTAAAATATTTGAATATAATTAATGAATTGAAAGGCGACAATAAATCTCGTCGTTTGAATAAATTTGAAATTATTAATATTGGAGGAGAAGAGAAATTTATAGCCCCTGTTGAAAAAGATGGTACTAATATACTATATTACGCAAAAAATTATGAATTATAAAAATATGACATACTAAATGAGATACACCTTAATACTGGTCATGGTGGTAAACATCGAATGATGGCAGAAATAAAAAAAAAAATTCAAAAATTTGACTCAAAAAGTTATACTTATGTACATATAATTTATTGTATTTTAAATATATTTAATATTGTGAATAATTTACAATGATTTTATCTCATGCGCATTAAATTTTTATAGTTGTTAAGACATTAGCCAATATTTAATAATATTCATGGCGGGTAATGATAACAGTTAGCTAATGTCGACTTTAGCCGGATAATGTCAACATTAACCAAATGTTAACATTGCGCGTAAAATATACATAACATTTATATATGAACTATACTTTAATGCAGGAGCTGGAACCAAACCCAAAAGAATCCTTAAAATATTTGGAACCGGAACCCTCATTATTAAATGAAAAATATCGGATGTAACAAACATTATTAATTATGTTTTTATTCTTAAAATATCAAAGCATAAATCAATTTTTGAGATATAAGCTTTTTAAAAATTTTATTCTTAATTTTAAATTTTAATATTATGTGTTAACAGATAGACGACTAAAGGTTAAACAGGTTAACCTGTTAATATTAATTAATACTCTAATTTCACCAATACTAGAATTATCTCAGTGGTGAATTGGGCAACATATGTTATTATGTATAGTTAAATACTTAATTTAATTTATACATATTACTGTTCTTCAATATGTACAAACTCTGTTTTTGGCCAAATAAATTATTGTTACTTATTATTATAGATACAAATTTGAATCACAACGTAATGAGTTTAAAAACGAAATTTTATTTTGCATATTTTCTTATTTATTTACTTTATTATAATATTATATATTACTATATAGCTGTTAAAAAAAACTTATTGTGATATATATATATATAATACATATAAATTAGTTGAAGAGACATTTTGAGACATTTATTTTCATACGAGTATATTATGCTATGTTACTTAGTATAATGCCATAATAACGGTAACATCTATGTAATTTTTAAATATGTATCAAATAATATTACGAAATAAATTTTAAAATATTTTATTTAGAACCCGAACCCGAACCTTTTAATAAAATAATTGAGAACCGGAACCATAAAAACTTAAAGGTACCAGTCTCTGCTTTTACGTTGGTTATTGGATTAATAAGAATACAACTTCAATGAAATTTTTTTATATTAAATGAATTTATTTGCATAAAAAAAAATTCGACCACAGCGGCGACCAACACAACGGCAAGGCACGGCATAGAAAACGGCAACGTTTTCATTTTTCGTGTTTTTTTTTCAACATATTCTTTCCCCACCTGAAATTTTGTCACGCTTCCCTAGGGGGGCGCGCCCCCCCAGGTTAGAACCACTGGTGTAATTGAAGTCTTACTTTTCGAAAATAGTATAACTACAAATATAAATACAAAAACTATACCAAAATTCTAAACATATTAAAATAAAACATACACGATAATTAAATAATAAATTAAAATAAAAATTATTAAATTAAACACCGTTATAAACTTTATTGTTTTATATCAATAATAATTACATAAAGTAACATATATACTATAGATAAACATATAAATGTAACAATGTAATACGTATATCCTTTACGAAGTTCTGTTTTATAATATTGAATATAAAAAATGTTGGTATGTTGTTATATGTTTTCCTACTACACAGTAGTCTGGAGTAAGTAGTTATTAAACCTGCTTTATTGGTTTGCATTGATCTTAAGCTGTACTTGAACTTGACTATATTTTTTAAATATTAAATAAGGAAATTCATTGTTTCTTACATTTCTGAATATAGTTGCACTTTCTCTAGAATCTCGATTGATGAACATAAATATTGGTCTTGAACAACCTACCGTTCTTGTCACCTTATATTTAATCGACACAATTCGATCTTTTAATCGATTATTTATTATAAGAGTTCGTTTTTGGTTTTGTGATTTTTTTTTCTTTATTCCGGAGTTATTTTTTAGAGAAGTGTGTGGCCATTTTATCATAAAACTCGTTGATATTCTAAGTTTATTAATGGGTTTATTCTTGATTAATTTACCATCGGTTTTACCGTCATCCAAGTAAGAATAATTTTTATTGTAAAATGAATCCTTATTTAAATTAGCTAATTCATTTTTATAAGTAGAATTGCTACTAACATTGGTATCTATATTGCTATTATATGTGTTAAAGGAACTATTAATTTCGTTTAAATTAGAACCATCATCAAAGTTCTTTTTCATGGATTTTTTTTTATGATTTATACCAAAAACCTCTTTTTGCAGCGGAAAAGTGTAATCTTTTGTATAGTCTAAAATAATAAATATTTGTAATTAAATTTTTTTTAAAAAATTTAAATTATAAGCTAGCACAATTTTAATTCAGCATAATGAGCAATACATCAGTAATTCATTACATTTTTCAATATAATATTATTCATATAGTACACAGAACCAATGGTAAATACAAAAAGGGAAAAATTATACAATATATTTAATAGATGATATTTATATTAAAAAAAAATTAATTATTTTGAATAAAAATTAAATAAAAAAGAATAAATTAATTGATAATCTAGGATTTAAATTTTTTTAATTTTGTGAAATTATAATAAAAAAATTACAATTAATCATATAGTAGGAAGGTCAGTGGTGGATGGAGCCCTTACCTTTTTTTATTGTATTTAACATAATGATGAAATTAAAGATTCTGATCGCAGTTAGAGATTCAATTACGATTTATGATATATTTTTTTTTAATTTACTTCATATTTAGACTTATGTTCTAAAATATTTAAACAGCAACATATTGAAATAAAAACATAATCTTAGAGAAGTACATTCTCGATGTTTTACCAAAAGATATCCGAAAAAAGGAAAAAAAAATTTTTTTTAAAAAAATTTCTTGTACAAAAAAAAAAAACATTAAAAAAATTATGCCATTGAATTCTATTAATCATAGGATATAGGTATCAATAATTCGCGTGCACAATTTAATATAAAAATTATAATAATAATAATAATAATAATAATAGGTATACTTAAAAATTGTAATCTTAAAATATAAAATATTAATTTGTAGGTACCTAAAATTGAGAAGTTTAATTTTTTTCTAAATGAAGGCGACTGCATTTTTGAAGAGTGCAATGATTTTGAAGACAAAAATAGGCTTTGAATGTTTTTCACATCTTTATGTTCAACTATATATATATATTATAATATTAAAACAAACTTATATTTTTAAAAATTCAAGTTCAAAAAAAAGTATATACTTACTTAATTCATCAGAAGAAAATAAATAGCCAGAAGGTAAATATGATTTAATTGAATTATTATGCATCATTTTATCGTATTTATTTAATTTATTTTCCATTTTTATTATTTGATTTTTTTTCATTTGTAATATACAGTTACGATTTTTATGCTGTTTTTTACAATTTTTCGAACAAAGTAGAGCAAAATAACAACTTGAACAAGATTCCATGTCTTTTAAAAAATGTTTTAAACACTCATAACACACTTGACATTCTTCCTAAATCAAAGGTTTTGAACAATAAAATGTATGACTATACATAGCTATTTATAAAACTAACTTACTTGAGTGAGATTTATTGGACAGTAAGTTTTTGAATTTTTAATTTGTTGTAAGCACAATAAATATCCTTTGATTTTCTTATTTTCTTCCACGCTCTAAATAATTCATATTTTTGGATTTTAAATTCAAAAACTATTTATAAAATATTTAATTAATACTTACAAATTTATTATTCTCAGTAATTTTAAAATTAAATGGCGATTTACGTAAAATTATTCCAGATTTAATTTCTTGTTTAACTATCTCAAACCCAAAATTCATCCAAAGTAACATGACAGTTTTATTAAACGTAAACGATTTATTTTTTCTATAACTATTTCTAAAAGTTAATAATTATGAATTTTAATACTAAATTATATTTATGAAATAAAATATTTTGCATTCAAAGTATAGGAAAAAATTTTATATTTTATTTCTAAACAATATTGGCCTTAGTTCAGATTAAAATATTTCAACAGATCGACTAAAAATGTCCTTTCTATAAGCATTTAAAATCGGCAATTTACTTTTTTAATAAAATACTAAAAATATATTATTCATATTTATTTTGACTATGAATAATAAACTGTTATAGAATTTAAGATAAAAATCATCATTGTTTTATTTCATACATTCAATATTTTTTAATGCTTAATAATTATCGTGATATTATAACAATGTATATGCTAAAATGTAAAAATAGGAAAATTTTATTTCTCACAGACTAATCGTAAGATGCTCATCAATAATGCATGTGCACTATAAATAAGTACCTACTTCTATATAGATAATAGGTTAAAATATAAATGTGTTGAACTACTTACATTAGTGCATCTTTAGCTCTTTTTGCATAAATTGAATTCAACATTTTTCTACCAAAATTTTCCAATTTTTTCACTATTTCATAGAAATTAGTTAAATGTTGATTCAATCTAATGAATATAGCATTTAATATTATATTCTTTAATTTTTATAGAGTACAAATTAATACTTTTTTGATTCTTTTAACATAAAACAGTATTCATAAATATTGCCTTTGAATTCTTCATTGTAGACCTCAAAACTTTTTAGAGTATTTGAATTTGCTTCCAGCAATAAATCCAAAAATTCAATAATTTTTTTATACGACAAATTAAAATTATAATTTGGGTTTAATAACAATGATAGTAAAGTTCCAAAACCAGAAATAGTTTTGTTTACATTTCTTCGATTTTTACCCAAAAATATTTTTGTTAAATTTAACTTTCCCGTTAACATAGCCAAAGCTATCGGATTAAAACCACAAAAAGAGTGACTTTTCTTGGTAACAGAGTAAAGTATGGAGGCTAGTTCATTTTCAAATTTTTCATATTCTATTGAATTTTCATTGATTTCAAAATTATTTTTTTTTAAGCAGAGAATATCCAAAGGTGTCATGGAAGCCTCATCGGTTGCAATGTTTTTCCATGGTAATTCATATCGTAATAAACTTAACATAGGCTTTAAAAAGAAAAACAAATATAATGCTAAATTTAGAAAATATACATACAAATTATTTAGTAAGATATTATTTTTATTACAATTGCTTTTGAATTTGGGTCAACGTGATGCATGATTAAAACTTCAACACATTTGACAACATTGCAATTAATGTGCATTATAACCGCCATGTGTAACAAATTCAGTTTATATTCCTAATCATAAATCATATGTTAATAATATTACTCACTTAGTAAAGTTAAATTAAATACCTACCTTATAAGATAAAACATAAAGTGGAGATCCACCAGAATTAAAAACAGCATTTAAAACTGTTGGATTAATGCTCAATAAGGCCAAGTGAATGGTTTTTTTTGGTGTAAAACAAGTTGAAGCTTTAGCACCCATATTAATTAAGAGCATAATTGTGTCTTCGATTAAATTTAATTTGGTTTTCCTGAAATCATTAGATATGGTTAAATATTTGTTAAAAAATGTTATGTCTTCATTAACTTTGTTTTTAATGGTAAGTATTTTGATGTTGAACTTGATTCTTCAATTTCATCGTAATTTTCTATAAACTAAAGCATAAATTATATGAATTAATTATAATGCATTTTTTTATTATTGTTTTTGAATAAAAAATGTAATGGATCATACAATTTTTTTTAATATTTATGTAATACCCCCGATTACTTCTGAACATTAATTTATTATAATTGTTCATAGAATTATATTTTTTAAGGACAATTTTTACTTATAATTTTTAAGAGTTCTATAATTTCTATTATACAATTAATTTGTAATAATTTATAATATAGACTACAGTTTAACATTTAAATATTTTTATAAATGCTAAAACATAAATATTATAAATAATTAAATCAGTATTGAAAATGTATGAATTAGGTATTACAATATATAAAATACTGCAGCTATGATATAAATTAATTTCTGACTGATACCATGTTTAGGATATTTAGATGAATACATCAAACATTCTAAATGTACTTTGTGTAGTTTATTAAAATACTCATTGCCATTTCAAAGCTGGATTTAAGCACAGGCTACATAGACTGGAGTCATTGGGCCCACACCACAACAAGGCCCTTACCACACATAACTAAAAAAAAAAGCTTGATTTTTATAGTAAGAGCTTAAAAAATTTGTAAGGAGAGTCCTTTAAATGTTGGAAAATATACAAAATGTATACTTTAGAGGGGGCTTTTAGTCTCTCTATTTGTATATATGTCCTTTCTATTTCCAAAAATCACTCTTTAAACCTTCTGGTAAGGCCACACCACAATTGAGCCTATGGGTCTACATATCCAAAATCCAGCCCTGTACCATCCACAACGTAATAACATTTAAATATTTCAAACTTTAGGTATAAATTATTAATGTATAATAGTGGTTTTAAAAGTTAAAAATATACGTACCTACTAGTATTTTAAGTAAAACAATAATTTTTCAATACTTGTTGGTGAAAAAAAAATAAAATATTTTCAATTTAACCTTCATAGATTTATATTACATAAACTTATACAACTAATTAAATTAGAACAATATTTTTATTAACTTTGTAAATATAGCAATAAATTTACCATCATATTTGGTAGATTTTCTGGTTGAAAGAAATTGATTTTCTGTACATTTTCTATAAGAATATTTTGATCTCCTAAAATTAATTTTTTAATTCAATACTTTTATTATCATTCAATAATTTTAATTAAATTTAAAATAAAACTAGGAATAATGGTTAATGAATTATCAAATCGTATTTATCCAAAATTATTAACTAAAGGGAAACTAGTTTTTTTCTTAAAGACTGTGATTGAATCATTACATTTAATATCTATTTCTGTCCTTTGGATACCTAACTTTACAATTTCACAGACTATTTTTTAAAATTCCAACCATCTCAATTATTATAATCTCTCAATACAAACATAAAATTAAACTACAGTTTAATCTGATATTATAATTAATGTATATTTTTTAAATTTATTCTGAAATTTTTAGCTATAGTATCTACTATACAATTTTTTGATAATTTTACGGTTTCAAGATATAATAATAAACATAAAAAAATTGGAAATATTAAATATACCTATACAGATAAACCAAAATATTAACTACATTTACAGATATTGGCAGTTTATATCAGATAATTATAATTACTTGAAACAACTTACCATTTCTAATTTTAAACTTTAATCTAATATTAGGAATTAAATACTCAGTCCAATTTTTTATGTCATTTAATAAACATATGTATCTCATAAGAGTTAGATTTAATGGAGTAAATCCATCGTCATTATAGCATTCTAAGTTAGCTCCAAGATTTATCAAAAATTTAATTATTTCATGTTGATCATTGGCCTAAGACATAATGTTATTAAAAAGAAAAAAAAAAGAAAAAACAACATTACAGAAGAAATCATTAAACGAGTATTTCCTTTAGAATCAGATACGTCCAAGTCAATGTCATAATTTTTAACTAAATCGAGAATATTTGCTGGAGTCAAATTAAATTTAGTCAACATTTGGACTGCTGCTAACTCTTGGTGGTGGGTGGACATGAACATACTCCGTTTTCCACTCCAAATGTTGTTTACATTGTAAAGCAAGGTCTTCTATAAAAGCAAACTTTAGTATTTTAACTTTTTTCATTGTTAAATTTTAAAATTAATAGGTACTTCACTAAATTTCTGTTGATAAGCATGTGCTAATATCATCTTATCTAAAGTGTTATTATTGTATGCTAAAACTTTTGAAGAAACAAAAAACGTAAATATGTCATCACATTTTTCATTTTCAAATTCTATTTCAGAATTTGTTGCCTTAACATTATCATTATCTTGTTCAATTTGTATGGTCCACAAGTCTTTATGAAGACGATCAAATTGTTTGTCAATTACAATACCAAAGTTGAACAAACACTTTTTCTTGGATTGGGTAGTTTTTTTTGGTATTTTCTATAAAATATATATACATATATATTTATAACCACATATATGTATTTATGTACTTATAAATATAACAAAATATTAGTTTTAAATTACTAAATAGTTTTTTAATACTAAATTGTTCAGATTATAGCCACATATAAAACGGTTTTCATTATCCATATTAATAGTAGTATTTAGTTCTAATGATTTTGATATAAATTCAGAATCATATGATTGCACATCAAAGTATAAACTGTTTAAATGTCTTGTATGTAAGTATGAGTGATTAATATTTAGGTATTTTTCATTGTTATCTCGTACATTTATAATTGAATGAGGCGCCTAAAATCATGATTAAAAAATTAATGTTACTATTTTTTTTTGTCAGTTCTATGTTAAAAATAATAAATATTTTAACAAACTTGAGTAATATCAATGAGATCTCTGAATTGGAGTAGTTTTATTTTGCTAGTATTGTCTGGTACATTGAATGTTGGTACTGTATTTGTTGTTAAATTAGAAGAAAGCCTTAAAAGATGACTCCCTACCCAAAAGCCTACTTCTTGACACTGATTAGGATGTGTCATTACACCGGGTCCAAAACATTGGTTATCTTTAAACAATCCCTAGAATTAATTTTGAGCAAAGTAATTTAAGTTATCTTATTTGATTTATTAAGTACCTCAAATATTAATCCATTTTCATAAACCATACGACCATAGCCATGTATTTGATTTAAATAAAAATATCCTTCATAGGTTTGTTTTTTATTATCTTCTATCCATATCATTAACCCTTGGCCATGATAACAACCTTTTACAATGGGGCCCTTATAAATTTGAGTTAACTGAAGAAAATTTAAAACTCAATTAAACATGAAATATAGTATAAAATTAGGAAACCGAATACTACATTGATAATTTATATGTGGTCAATAATATGACTAAGATATGTAGTTATAAAATATTGACTATTAGATAAAACTAAGCATTAATTTAGTTTCATATTTCATGTTTTAATTTACATTATACATAGTGCTTTCACTGTTTCTAAATTTAATTTTAAGTTGAACTCTAATAATTTAATAAAATTGCAACAACTTAAAATATATTCTTACTTGATTGTGTTTAATAATATCAGTTATATAATTGTTAGTATTATTTTCCCCAAATGAATCAAACTTAGGGGCAATGATACATATTTCTTTTCTGTCCATAATAAAGAAAATATAACATTCAAATATTAACATAATATATATATATAAAAATTAATTTTAATAAATAATAATTTAAAAATGTATTTACAAACATAATTTAGTAAACTTTAGTTACTATCGATATGACAACATGTAAATATTTAAAATGTATAAATAAACACCAACATTTAGTATATGTATTTAAATATTTTGTATTTGTGAATTTTACTTGTAATAACAACAGTTTGAGTCTATAATTCTTCTCTCCGCTTATTTATTTTGTCTTCCAATACCTTATGTAATTTTTGTACATTTCTATTTTCTTTTTTTATATAATTTTCAATACCATCATGATCATTTCCAGCTGCTAAATCTACATTTAAGTGTCGCAGTTTTAATAATCTCCGTTCATATTCTTTCAATTCATCCTAAAAGTTCTATATGTTATACTCAATCCATTGATTGATACATTTAAATTAATCATTTTTCTTACATGCAATAGTTGTAATTCATTTTTACTGAAATTAGTTTCTTCAGCTTTTTTCCAGATTTCTTGTACTTTGGGTTCAATAAACTCTTCACTATTTGGACCAGAAAGAGACAATCTATGAAGACGATCAAAACTATCCTTTATGTCATGTATACGATTTCTAAATATAATACATTTAAAAATGATTTGTTTATAAAATGTACAAATGCAATGTAAAATTATAAAATAAAAAATATTTACTGAAGGTTTCTTTGTTTATGACTGTAGTTGATGATATCATCAGCTTCATGCAATGAATTATAATTATTTTTTAATCTCTTTTTTGAAATAGCTATAATATTTGTAATTAAGATAAAATTCACAAAGTTGTTATTGATATTAGATGCAAATTTATAAATATTTACCAATAGGAACATCATTTTGCATGTTTTCAACTTCATTTGTCAGTGAATAAAATTCATCTATTTTTTTTTGGTGATTTATAAATTCATCTTTCAATGCTATCAGCTCAATGCCTTTACATTAAAATTAAATGTTAGAACTGTTATATTTTAAAATTAATAATATATAATTAATAAGACTACTTGTGAAACCAGATTCTTTAGCCTGGATCCATAACTGGTTTAATCTTTTATCATGCAATAAGTATTTATCAACAACTTTCAATGAGTCTCCAGATTCTTGTTCTTGTATTCTAAAATCTGACTGATTATTTTGAGGCTTATGAGCAGTCTCGTCAAAGTGATAACTCAATTTATATCTCTCTAATATACCTTAAAAATAATAAAATATTAATCAAATTTAAACATTTTAATTTATATTTGATACATTTAAACTATAATTGAATAGTATATTTGTAGTAAAACAGTGTTAATAATAACTTTTACAGTTGAAAAATAATTATAATATTTTAAATAAAATATTTTTAATTAAAAATATCATAGATCAATTTCTAATTTACAACAATTACCTAAATCACAAAGAACCTACAAAATTAATCTTAAATAATTTTAATAATAAATAACTAGATATATATTAATTTTTTTAAAGAAAAAAAGTTATATATTGAATTACCAAAAAAATAAAAATAATAAATTACCTAAAAGTTTTTTCCGAACAATAGATTCCATTTCCCCATTTTTATCTAAATTTTTTGTTTTGTATGCTTTTAGTTCACGTTCATCTTCATCTTGTATTCGCAGCTCCGATAACAATGATCTTAATTCAGGTTCTGAGCATCTCTGTAAATCATGAACATACTTTACAGAATTTTAAAAATATAAATTACATTTTTCATTGAATGATTCCTACCTGTTTCGCTTTGCTCCAAACTAAATTCAATTTGTTTATTTTGAATGGTTTATTTAGAAAGCGAACATTGAATTCAGGTTCATTGTTCAAAGACAATTTTTTTTTCAAAGTTTCATTCTCGTTCGGGTGTGAGTATGCGCAATAACAGAGCAATAATATAATTAAAACTATTCTCTTGCCCATGATTTTTAAAGAATCAAATAGTTACGTAATAATAGTTCTAATGATCTCACTAACACCAATAGAGAAAATATAAAGATAACTACCATGAATTTGCTGTAGATATACCTGTAACCACAGAACTATATATCAACACTATAGATAAATAGATAATGAATCACGATTATTTCTTCAGACATCATTCACTAGAAGTGGGGGAGGGATAAACACTAAAAAAAAAATTCGTTGATAACATGGTTGATAAACATTACACAATTTTTTAATCGGAAACTTAATTTGGAAAGTACAACTAAATATATTTATTTTGATTCATCATAAGTTGTAAATTTTTTCTATCCATTAAATATAAGCTTATTGTTATTTTGTGATTGTTGTGTTATTATCATGTGGTGTCAATTTGATGAATGCTCAATATCCAGTGATTGTCTTAAACTTACAAAGTGCACTTTCAAAACTAAATCAAAAACCGAATTTTAATCATTAATAACGCTCAAGGTTAATTTCTATTTGTATGAAAATGACATTCAATTGTACAAATTCATGATGATTGAGGATAGCATAATATGGTTTGTGTCTGGCGGACTCTTGTTTACAACTGTAATATTGATAGTTGCTTGTATATGTGGATGTCATAAATCAATCCCTAAGTAAGTTATTTATTTTTGTATTTCATAAGTTTGTTTATAATTATAGTTTGGTGTTTCATAATTAATTTCAGTTGTTTGTAATAAAATTGATAGTAAAATATTTGATCAGTGTTCTTAGTATTACTTAAATCAATTATATTGTTATGCATGCAACACAAATTTCATAATACATTTTTTTTTTAAATTAAGCATATTTTGTATTTCATTTGTGTATTGATTTTAATTTGTAATAAGTAGATGAGAAATGTAGTTTTAAATTTTGTAGACTTTCTTAATTAAAATAATTATAATATCTACATTGATTTTATTTATTTATTTTATTTGAAGAAAATAATATAATAAAAGTAATTATATTCAATATTTATGATTAATACTATTGACTATTTTAAATTATACAATTTTTTTTCATATTTTTTGATGTTATCTACTTAATGTCATTGATATGGATTATGGCTATCCTAATTAGGTTCGATTAATTCTTATGTTATATTTGTTATATTGGATATCTTGTTATAATGTTATCATTCCATTGAATTTGTATATTTTATATATTGAGAAAAAATATCTGTGTTTTCCTTTTGGAAATATTAATATTAATTTATATTAATATTTAATTAATTTAAATGCCATTTATTAAATATATTTTTTTTTTAAAATTCGTATTATAATCCTAGCATTAAAACTAAAACCTAAGTAAAAAGTATTCAATATTCCTCTCAATGAATAGTTAAATTGCATGTATAAAAATAATATTTATCATATTGATTACATACTATGGATTACCATTTTTTTATAGTTAAATAAATATCCATAAACTACAACTGTCATAACTTTAAAAGCTTTAAAACCTTGTCTATTTACAATATTTTGATAACATTTTTATTCATAGAATTGAAAATATATTGAAAGTACAAAAAAATATAAATTATTAAGACTTTTACAAAATATAGAAATAATACAATTAAACATAAACTAACCATTAGAGTGCTGAATATAATTTTTTTATTTTACTATTTTATTAATATTATTATTATTATTATTATTTGAACAATATAATGACTAAAAATAAAGATAAAGTGTTTGGTAAATATTTTCAAAGTAATAGTAAATTTAAAATAAATAATAAAATTTGATTAATTTGTTAATGCATATTTATATATTATATATGGTATTATTAATATTAACAATTATAAACATTTGAAATTAAAAACACCATATGAAGATATAAAATTAAATAAATATTTTTATTATAATTTCAATATAGTCAATAACAACTTTCTTAAAAAAATATTTTTTTACAAATTATAAATTTTATATGTTCAATAAAATGTGAGTCTAATGGTAATAAGAAAATATTTTTAAAATTTAAAATTAATTTTTTTAATTATACAATCAATTACATTATTTATAATTACTACTATACATATTATACAGAAGTTAATTTATATACATTTACTTATGTTGTATTTCCTTATTTTATATTTTGGTTGAATATAATTCAAATTTTTTCGTCCTTGTTATTAGTCAAAAAGTTTTCTGACTAATTTATAGATTATACTTATTTTTAATTGAAAAAAATAATATTTAAAAATAGATAATAAATTTTTAATAAGTAAAAAAATATTTTCTTTAGGGATAAAATTAATTGCCTGCATCTAATAAATACTGTCTAAATTATTAAAAATTTGAAAAATAATGATTTTATTTTATAATTAATAAATATACTAAAGTAAATTGCTTGCTTGTATGAAAAACTACCAAAGTACAGTCCCTTGCTATTGTTAATATAGTATTAAACCTAAGTTTTGTGAAACATAATTAAATGAAAATAGATATTTGAATTTGGATTGTAATATTCTGTATATTTTTGTTTTATTTGCTTGTAATTAATAGAAATGAATTACTTGGTCTTGCTGGCATGGTAAAAATCACCAACCCTGATATTGAAGCAGTACCAGTGGATAGGAATTCAGTTAGTCCATCACCAACAAATAGTACAAAAAGGTTTTTATTGTAAGAAGTATTAATAACTCCATTAGTAATTCTATTAATTATATTCCAATAGAAGTTCAGCTGGTGCAACTTTATCCTCAGCCACAAGAAGTCTTCCTGATTTACCTGTAGAAACTCCTAGGAGTTCAGATGCTGTAGCCACTGCTGTTTGGTATGGTGGTGATTCAAACTCTGAATTATATGCTACTGTTGAAGAAAACAAAAATGGAATCAAAGGGGAGCCTTCGAAATATGTTAATAATAATACCATGTCTCCATCTAGTGGTACTACAGCATCTAAAAATGAATGTGTTTATGCTTGTGTAAACAAAGAAAATCCATATGACAAATTACAACAGGAACATCCATATGCTAAAGTTGGTGTGAATAATTCCAATAATCAGAATGCTAATTCCCAAAGGTAATTTACTCAAATTATGTTTATGTAACATTCAAAATATATTTCAAAATTAATGTTATAGATTGGAAAAAGGAAGTTTAACTGAGTCCATAGAATTAGATGTAATTGATAGGGTTGCTCCTGATCAAGATATAGCAGCTGCTAGTGTGATTGCAGGCGATGAAGCTGCCAGTATTAACATTCCTTATATGACTCCGCCAGTAGGGCTTGTAGATCATCCATTAAATATGCAACCAAGACAGGGCCATTACAGTGGCGATTCACATGATTCTAGTAGTATGAATACTTAATAATTTTTTTCAATGATAAATTTTTTTTTAATGTATTGATCAAATTTCAGAAGGATACACCAGTATCAGTGTTCGAGAACCATTATCAAGAATTATGGCTAGTGCTCGAAATGGTGGTTTACAATCAGATCCTCATTATGCATTTGTCTCGGACGATTCTGGTTCGAAAAAACATTAATTTAAATATTAATATGTGCTATAACTACATATTTTCAATTTTAACAGATGAAATGTATGCAGCTATCATTGAACCAACTACTAATGTGTATACTAGTGGAAGTGAAACATATGCTCAAATACCAAGTGCAAATAATATCCCTGTTGCTTCAACTGCTCAATCATATAAAGCTTCTACATCACACATTAATGGAGTTGAACAAATACAAACACATTCCAGAAAGGGTAATTGTTTAAAATTGTTATTTAAATTTTGAATAATCAAATCAAATTTCTTTATAGATTCTTCATCAAGTGCTGTTAGTTCCAATTCACCTAAACCTGAAAAACGACCCGCTAATTCTCCTCTTCCTAAACCTCCAGAATATTTAGATGAAATGTATGCAAAAGTAATGAAAAAACGCAATGATTCTCCAGAACAATCATCTGCTGTGCATTGCTGCATGTATGATGAAGGTATTTATGATAGATTGGTAGAGCCTAAAAAAACACAGTCATCAGATGTTGATCCTAATTATGAAGAGCTAAGACCTACTAACCATGGTTATGCTCGAATAAAGAAAATTGACAAACCATCTGAACCCGACTACGCAAGTTTGACTAGGTCATTGAGCACTGAATATGTTGAAAGCGATCCAAATTATGAAAGCTTAAAAGTAGACTTAAATGAAATCAATCATAATTCAATTTATTCAGAAGTAAATAAAAGGTAGCTTTTTTATAAACAGCATTTTATGTTGTAAATTTATTTTAGCAAGTGTAAAAGTCCTTAAATTCTTTTCTACTTTGCTTTTGTTAATTTTGTATTTGACTAGTATGTTTGACACATTTTGTTCTAACAATATTTAATTTATCATTCTAAGTACCACTATTTTTATATTTACACCAGATTGTATGATTATTTTTAAATTGTGTGTTCATTATTTATGGACATAACGATGGCTCAAATTTTCCCAGAGGCCACCATAAAGTATAATATTGTGATAATTGATTAAAAATGATTTAACCATTAAAACCCACCTTAAAACTATTTCAATTTTTATTTATTATTAATTTCATTAAAAATAAATTTAGTACCATTGATTTTAAGTATAGTAAAATCCTTTTCTCTCAAATTTTTATTATGTTCAAGATGATTTATGTTTTTTATCTATTGGTGAAGTAAATGAGTTCTATAACTATTAATATTTAATATTGTTTATAAATCATCATGTTATAATTATATTTTAAATTACATTAATGTATTTAATATATATTATTATTAATCTAGTATTAAGATGTATAAAAGCACAGACGTTTTTAACCAAACTGCTATAATATCAAATTAGGTTATTCAATTACAGACTGAAGTATTATTTTTTAAAATATTTTTACACATAATCTACTTAACAAAGTATTTGTAATTACATTTATATATATATTAGTTTTAATTTTAATTTTTTGCTTAAATTGTATATGTAAAAAATATGTTTGTATGTATTAATGTATTTTTTTTTTTTACCCGCACATTATTTGTTAGTTTGGTTCTAAGTTATATTTTTACACGCATTTCATACCAAATTCTTGGTAACAATTGTAAGTGCTATACCGTCCTTTTTACAACATATTATGTTTTCAATTTGTTATAATTTTCTACTCTAGTTTATTTATATGCCTGTGCAGATGCATGTTTAAACAGCAAATAAGTAAACTTGGGTTAATCCTAGCTTTAAAAATAGATCAATACAAATGTACTTGGATTTTCTACCAAGTTGTTTGATATTGACTACATAATTTACATAAAATTAATGACTTGTTATCAATATTATGGTAATATTCTTTATATCTATTATCTAATAGTGTATTGCTATTTGTATAATTTAGATAAAGTATTAAATATTGTTTTGTGTATTTTTGATTTTTTTTTATATTCATATGTTAGTTAAATTCATTGTTTTTATAATACTCTGAGTATGAATTATGTTATTACACTATTATTTCTTTTTTATTTCTTACTATTTACTGTTAATATTATTTATAAAAAAAGAAATTAAAATTAAGTTTAAGTATTATGAGTTTATTACAGTAAAAGTGAAACATTTACAGCGCTCAAGAGATGGAGTAGTATACTGCGACTATTAGTCTCAGAAAAGTTAATATTATTAATATAATATCGGCAATATCACCCATCTTAGATTAAATAATAAATACATTTACTTATATTTAATCCATATGCCCATATACTTCTTAATTCTTATATTACAGCTCACGCGCTCAAGAACTAACTTTTAATCAAAGTTCCTGTTTCCCTAGAAATGTACCAATTTTACCATTATATAACTATAATACAATATATAGCTCTATCATATATGTTTTTAAAGTTATTAATTTTTAAGATATGTATAAAATGGTAGGTAAGTTGTTACAATTACCTACCTGAATGTTTAGTAAACATGTTGGAGACATTGCTGTTAAACATTTTTTTATTTTGTTTGAAGAACCAAAATCATTAAGCATTTTAGTAGGTACTTCAAGACATTATTGTAATATTTTAATTTTTAAATAATACAATTATATTTACTTATTTTACAATATCATGTTATTCTCTTTTATCAATACAACATTCCAATGGACACATTCTTATAATCTATTATAAATGTATTAAGCTCAGTATAGATGAAATATAATATAAAACATATATGAAGCATTGATCAATGTATGTTATTAGCACAAATTAAATTTAATCATTCAAGAACTAATTCTATGATATATTTAAAATTTTAATAATAAAATTTAATTGAAAAATAACTACTGGATATTGAAATAGAGTAAATTCAATCTATTAGATGAATATATTAATAAGTAATTGAATAATTATTTAATAAATGTAACCACTAACTCATATTCTGTGACATATCTGTTGTATCATTTACAGGAAATTATTTTCTTTATTTTTGCTATGATGAAATGTTTTCATTCCCATTTCATCTTTATTATTTAAATCTATTTTGGGAGGTTTCTTTATCTATACTTTTTGGTGTAATGTAAACAACTGAATGGTTGTGTTATTTGTTTTCTAACTAACAAAATAGTAACCATTGATATATTATAACTAGAGCAAGGACTTTCATGCACTAAAAAATTATCAAATATGCATTTAAAAATATGCTCTTATGCATCAAAAAATTAAAAATATGTGGTTAAATATGCTCTTAAAAAAATTAATTTTATTATTAATCACTATAAGTTTTAACTAAATTTATTTTATTAAATTGATTTGGAATCTTTTTTGAATGTTGGATCCCAATCTTCTTAATTATTATTCTGCATCTAATAAAACAAAAAAGGTATTTTAAACCTAGTTGTTGAATTATTTTCAACTAAATTAGAATTGCACTGAATTATTAAATACACAAACGTTTTAAAAAAATTAAACACACACGCGGTGAATTTTCTAGAACTAATCTAATCTACCCACTGACTATAGATACTTGATACTATCGTTTTTTACCACTTACCTACTATTCGATTTGTATTACGAAAATACAAAAATAGATATAATTAATACTGACCATTATTATTATTTCAAGATAAAATTCATCTCTATCATCTTTTGTAAGTTTATAATATATTGTTGACCTTGATTCATGAATAATATTCACTAAAGCGCTTGATTTTCAATAAACTATCAAAATATGCACTAAAAGTTTAAAATATGCCCTTATAATCAAAAATATGCCCCTTAAACCAAAAAATGTCTAAATATGCAAAAATATGTACAAAAAACTTTGAATATTTCATCATAAACATTATGAAATGTATTTTGTACTTACCAAGCATACGATAAAATTAACCAGAAAAAATATGAAAGTCCTTGCTTTAATTATGACTGATGAGTGCATTATTTTTGATTGTTGTTTAAAGGATTATTTTTTACTGTGAAAACCTAAGTAATTTTAATACTATGGAGGTTAATTAGATGAGAGGTGCGCACATTTTAAGAAATAAAACAAAAGCCTCATGAATCATCAAACCTAATAATGTAAACTAGTGGCTCTTAAAAAATGTAGGTACTAAATTAGAAAAATCAAAAGATTGTCAAAAGTACTAAAATAAAATTAACTAAATAAAAGGATTTGACATATAAATGAAACACAATAGATAAACGAACAAATTATGAGGATAAGAGAGAAAAGGATGTACTGGATATGATAAGATGGATCTATCAAAATCCAATCTCAAGTACTAATAGAGATAATATTAAAAAAAGTAGATGCACTGAAAGAAGAAAGAAATATAATAGCTGGAAGGATGAACTTAAAAAAGGATTCAAGATTAAAAATATATTAATTATCTGTTGTATAGCTTATGATTATGATTTATGATACAACATCAATTGATTTATTGGAATTCAATAAAGGAAAAATAAAGTTATATGTTAAATTCTTATTCAAACTTTTATTGTTGAGTGACTAGCATTTAAAAAACTAAGGTTTTTAATATAATTAAAATAATTCAAAATTTAAATTTTAGAAAAATAATAACATGATAATAAAACAATGAGAGGTAACTTAATAAAATGAAAAGAAATTGTTTCCTTCTTTTTAGGAATGTTGAATAAATTAATTAATAACATTAATAAGTTATTATTTATTAATTATTAGATTTGTTCATCATTAACATTTCCGTTTGATTTGTTGGCACTTTAATGTAAATCACTTTTTTTGGTCTTGCATCATTTGACATTTGCACAAGATCATCTTGATCTTCCCATTTCCTTCTTTCTCGAGCTTCTTTTGCACGCTTATGATCTAACCAATTAATTATACAAGAAGCTGGCACCCATATCAAACCAGTAATTAATATAACTGTGCCTACAATGTTATCTTTTAAAAATCTTAACATTTTATTGATGTTGATTTCTTCAATAATGTCCCAGAAACGTTCTACAACATCTTGAATAGTTTTTTCACAAACACCCTATGATAAAAAAAAACATAATTTTGCATATTTTCAAAATAATTAAATTATAAATAATACTTTGTTGCAAAATCCTTGAATGCACGGGGTTCCATCAGGTAAAACATCTGGTGGATCAACTGGGTAACATGTATCGTTGAGATTTATACGACAACAACGTCTGCATGATTGCAATACTATAAAATTATGAATAGTGATTAATAATAGTATCAAGATTTAAATAAAATAAAAATAAAAATAGAAATTATCATGGCTTATTTTAAACTTACTAGTATCACACATACAACTTTGTAGTCCTTGGGTCTCACAAAAAGGTATACATTTTCCTGAACGACATTTTCCTTTCTCAAGGCATCCTGTACCATCTGGCATAGGAGGACTTTTTGGACATTCAGCTCCTGTACCAGTACAGCGTGATTCTTGCTCACAAGTAGAAAATTGTCCTTCACGACATTTTACTCCGGATGCCATAAACTGGCAATTTTGACAACATGGTGAATTTTTATCACTAGCAAAATTAAATTTCGTGAGTGATTCAAAAAAATTATTTTATTACGTTATATTACCTGCATCGAGCCCCTTGAGCTCTTCTGAGTTTACAGTTTTTGTCACAACATGAATCATTATCTTCAGTCCCTAAAAGGCCAGCATCACATTCTTCATTGCCTTCAACTCTAAGATTACCACAAAATGATTCCTCAGGTTCAGAAAAACAACGTGCTGATTTAGCTTGTAATACTTTACGTATAGACCGTAAGCTACAAGGAGAGAATCTCTAAAATAATAAAAATAAAGTTATTAAAATAATGGTTGAATTAACTTAATTTAATTAATTAACTCTTACTTTGTTGTTAATATCATATCCACTGACACTATAAGTATACATAAGAAAAGATCCACCCTGACTAGCAGTCGGACTACATTCAGTTATATCTGGATCATGTTCAGATCCCCAATTATGACCAAATTCATGAGCAGTAACTAAATCTGCTTCTCGAGTAATTACTCTCTGACCATAATGATTGCGACTTGAACTTAAGCCAGAATTAAGGTATAATGTATATCCATTTTTAAAATACTCTGTGGAATTAAATTTTTATTTAAAAAAATGTATGGTACATTTTTGATAAATAACCATCACCTGGTGTACAAATTCCACCAACTGAATTGCGTCTAGGAGAACCCACATAAGCAAGCCCAAGTATACCACCTTCAAATTTCAGGTCAGTAAATAAATGGGCCAAACAGAAATCTTTATGGCTATATTCACGGCTAAATACCTGCCACCATAAAAGCAAGCAACATATAGTAACTTATAATTTATTTTTAAAATTAATTTTGTTAAAGAAGCATATACAGTTAGCAAGTGAGTATGATGATTATTAACTAAGTAAATATTTCTATTTATTTTTAATAAAAATAAAATATTAATATCATACAAAGAAAAATCAAATATATGTTTGTTAAATAAAAAATAGAAATTGTAAAAAGTTATATAATTACAATTTTAAATTATTTTATTCTTATAATTAAATAACATTTTAAGATGAAAAATATTCAAAAGCAAAAATAGCCAATTGGCTTTAATTTAAAAAATAAAACTATGCATTAAACATAAAACAATGTATTTTAATTAAATTATCATAAATATTACATATTAGTTAATTTAATATTATAATAAAATATTACTTACACTATTTATACTCTATTCAAGTCAAGAGAACACTGATCCATATAGAACATGTTCAACTGTGGGATTGAACTATGGGCACTGCAGGGTCATATTTACCATTAGGCAGGATAGGGAAATGTCTATAATTTCTGTTATTAGGAAGTTAAACATTTTTACAAGCCTTTTTTTTTTTCATACAACTTAGCATAAAATAATTATAAGCGAAATATAATATTAAAAAAAAAATACAGTGTAAAATTATATTTTACCATTTTTTTTCTTTCTAAGGGATCTCAAAATATTTAATCAGACTCTGCAGCACTGCCAATAGTGGGGAAAGAATGTTTGGACACAACATGATTTTGTTTATTTCCTGGAGTTCTCTTAACTTTAAAAGAGTATAGTAATAACAAAAATAAAAAAAAGCAAATATTTTTAGTACGCCAGATAAAATATATTATTAGATACTGAGGTCCATTTTATTATAGCTGTGTTATAACTCATTTCTATAAACATTATTAAAGTAATTAAGGGCAAAATCTAACACAGTAAATAATTTAATTTTATGAATAATTATCATTTTATCACTTGAAAAAATTAGTGTTATTAAAACTTAAATTAATTCATAATCTAATAAATTAGGTACCTATAATATAAAAATGTGTGACATGTATTTATTAATTAATATAACAGTCAACATAAGATTATATAGACTATAAAACCAATTTTTAATAATAATATTATACTATTATAGATGTTAGTATGAAAAGCATAAAAGATACTAATTAGTGAAACCATTCCTGTGTGCTGTTAATTATTTTCACCAGTAAAAAAATGCCATAAACAAAATATTCACCAGGACTACATATGCCACCAGCTGTATAACTTCTTGGAGAGGATATATAGGCAAGACCCAATACTGAAGTTTTTGAAGATCTGAATGTTTGATGTGTAAACAGATGTGCTAGACAATACTGGGACACGTCTTTTGATTTAGAAAATTCCTAATTTTTTTTTAATAATAGATAAATTGTAAAATTACAATAGGATTCATTTTAAATAATTGTGTAATTTTATATTTTGTATTAATATTAAGTAGCAAATAAAATTAGTGGAAACTAAAATTTTAAGCTAGATTTGTAAAATTAGTGGACTAGATACAATTAGGAGTAAATATAAAAGAGGTAATTGAGAATGAAATACACTAATAAAAAGAAAAAAGATACAGAAGTTAGGATAAACAGTAGAAAAGTAGAATCATAGAGGGCAAATACAACAGTAAAATATGTAGGATGAAAAAAATTAATTTGGAAATACATAGAACATAAAATATAAAAAAGATCATCTAAAATAAAAATACCTCAAGAAGTGATCGGACATCCCATTTTTCTCTAACCATGTTATAATGATCTTCTGAACTTCGTACTTTAGTTGGATCACTATGAACTGTTATTTTTTTAATCACAAATCCCATACCGCGAAATCCATCAGATTCTTGTCGTTCTAACCATAGAGTATCATTGTAAATTTTATGAACACGATCAATAAGGCTGATCTGAAAAAAATAAAATAAAAATTATGGTTTTTTAAATTTTTTAATATATGATTTATTAATTCAATAACAGAATATCTCGCGGTGATTTGTACATTTTAAATTTGTAAAAATCTAATGTAAATTAAATGATTTTACATTGTTTTAAGTTTATGAATCTTACACATATCGGGCATATAATACAAAAAATTAGGATTTATATTTTAATAATATAAAATGAAATAAAATTTAAAAATATATTTTCTTAATAAATATTACTGCTGAATATAATAAAAAAAAATAGATACTGATTAATTACTTCAACTACCGTACTAATATATTTTAAATATAATTCAAATTAAAGACATATAAGACTAATAATAAAACAAATATTTGCTTAATTTATAAATATAATAATACAGATAAGTTAAAAAACATATGAAAAAAGTTAATAATAAAATTTAAGCATTATGTAGTTATTAAAACTATATACTTCTATTAAGGGAGTTTATAATTAAAAATTTGAAATAAAATGATTACATTAAATTTAATTTAATATTTCTCAAAGTATTAAATAATTTTGTGGAAAGTACAGTGGAATCTCGATAACTCAAATCGATCCAGGAAACCAAAAAAAATGTTCGTTTTCGAAAATGTGACTTACAGAAAGCTTTGATAACTCGAATCGGTTCGAGGAAAAAAAATTTATTGGGAATATTTTAATATACAACACAAAAACTTAATTTTATAATTTTATTTATTTACTTATACCATGTATAATGTACATATGTATATGTTAAAATTTTCAAAAAATTATTTAATTTATAAAAGTCTTGTCTGGAACTTCTAGATAATCACAAATATATTTATGTATTACTAATAAATTAATACCTGAACAAGAGTATTTAAAGGTAAAGCAATTTCACATAATGTGAATAATATTTGACTCCTTCTCAATTGAGTCATTAGGCATTTCTATATTATTGTTATTTATGAATAAATACTTTTTATACATACACTAATTATATTATTTCAATAATTTTCGTTAATGGTTAAAAAAAATTTGAATTAGGGAAATTCAATTATCAAGAAAATGTTTTACATATATCATATATTGAAATGCACCGGCTAAGGCATTCCTTCATATAATCAAAAATTTGATTTATTTTGGTTCTACTATACTTACTAAGTAGTTAATAGTCGTTTTTGTATCACCTCCACCCATTTCTCTAAAAAACCTATAATCAGCAACTAAAAGCAATGGGCAACGTGTTCTTGTTGGTGTTGTCATATAATCATATGAATCAGCATCACGTTTAGATCGTGTAAATGTATTTAAATAATCATCTTCTTCTACAGTTTCCACTTCTGAAAATGTTTTAATATTAATTTAAACAAATTCAGAAGAAAACAATTAACAACACAAACCTGCATCTTCTTTTACATAAGCACATGGTTTATGTTGATTTAAGTTAGAATTTTCCCAACTTAAACGAACATCTGATGCCTTATAAGTTACCATTGTTTTGTTATCTTTATCAGGCAAGTGTCTCCATGATGGCTATATTAAAAATTAAATTAGAACAAATATATAACTATATGGCTTTTATATTTACTTCTATATGATAAGTTTCACCAGGAACATCAATAATGGCTGTCATTACTCCTTCATCTAAATGTACACTAGCATGTGATGTTTTTTCTCCAAATACTCGACCATCATAAAAGTTTTCATGATCTTAATTACACAAAAATTACAAAAAAATTAAATATGTTTATCAAAAATGTTTAAGCTATAAAAATGTAACTAACTATTGATCAAAATCATTTTTGTTATAGTTAGGTATAAAACATACCAACGGCTATAGGAGTTTCATTTCCTTCAGCATCTATACTTGTAGCTTCAAACTGATGATGTAAAAGTCCTTTTTTAGGTGTTAAAATTAATCGAAAGTCTCTAAAAAAAATTTCAAATTTAGTTCCTAATAAATTTAAGTTATACATTAATTATTACTTTCCTAATGTAGTAAATGATACTTCATTTACTTTGTTCAATGGATGTGGACTATCAAAGACTCCACGTTTCACTATCTTATGAGAAAAATCTGAAGCATGTAACGTTTCAAAACGTACAAGGTTTTTATAAATGGAACCTAAGAATAATTTTGATTATTAAAATGAGTAATATTTAATGTGTACAAAAATTATATCATACTTTTAACTTTTCTTGCTATAAATAACAGAAGAAAAATTGTAATGAGCTTTTTCATGGTAAAAGAATTAACACTTAAGTATTGTTACTTAGATACTTTTACATTATTATAACAGTAAGTAAAGAGTAATAACAGAGTAAATATTCTGGTATAATATAATTGTTTTTTTTTTATAATTGTTACATAATAACTATGTAAAATACAATTGTATGTATTTTTAAATAAATTAAATAATCAATTTACTTAAAGCGTAATATAAAATATTTTTTAATAATGAATCGCCAAAACTAGTGGGCATTGTAGTACAACTACATATATAAATATTAAATACAATCAGGAATTGAAATCTGGTGGAAAACTAAATTTTTTCAATATGGTGGCACAACATTGTTATCGCAGAATGAAATCACAAAATCACGGTTGTAGATAGTATAAATCAGCTGTTGAGTGATAACGATTGACAACTGTTTACAAATATTGTTAGTTAAAGTTTTTTAAATACTCTCGACTTGCATGCCGATTTGTAGATAAGTATGGCGTTTTTAATAAAAAATAAAACATTTATTCATTCTACCAGGTACTTTAAATTTGATGTACCGACGAAGTGTAATAAATCATTTTTGTCTACTGTTATTCCTGAACACTATGGTAAAAATTTAATGCTCTATTGATGGAATTCATTTATTAAATAATATAATTTAAAAAATATTAATTAACTAAATAATTGTGTAGTTTTTTAAGTGTATCAACACAATTCTTAATATTTATTAAAAATCAAGTTTAATCTTGTTTGGAATATATATTAATAGTATGTATGTTGTAATGATGTATCCAATAAAAATCTTTTATTTAACATATAATATGAAATTAAATATTATTTTTTTTTATTCTGTCTTTAATATACTTAAATATTATATTTACTTTCATATTTATTGTTTCAGATCAAACTATCAATTCTAATATTAAAACATTTAAACACCAACATACTACTTTAATATCATTAAATAGACCTGATGAAAAAAATCGTTTAAATATAAAAACTGTAAGTGATTTAAGAAAAGCTATTTCAGAATTCGAGAATGATTGTTCATCTAAGGTAGCTATCATATATGGAGAAGGAGGCTCATTCTGTGGTGGAATGGAATCTGAGTTGGTTAAAGCACCAGAAATATGGAATGTATTAATAAACATTTTTTATCAAAAACTGTATTGTATTTAATAAACTTTTAATTTATTTAATTATTTAATTTATTAGAATTTTCTACAATCCTATTGTCAAAAACCTATAATAGCTGCTGTTTCTGGATTTTCCTATGATGTTGGCTTTGATTTATGTTTATGGTGTGATATACGAATTGTAGAAGAAAATGCTGTCATAGCTGTCAATAGAAAATCAGACGCTCCTAAGTCTAAAACATTTCTCAAAAGACTTATATCCACTGTTGGGTATTCAAGAGCAATGGATTTAGTATTAACCGGTAGAGATTTGTATTCTAAAGAAGCATTTGAATGTGGTCTTGCAAATCGAATAGTTGCTTGTGGATCTAGTATGAATATTTAAAATTGTGTACCTAAATTATTAATTTTAATAATGTTTAATATGAACATAACTTACAACAGGTGTTGGTCAAGCAGTGAACATGGCATTTAACATTGGTAAATTTCCTCAACTAGCTATGTCCTATGACAGAAGTATAATACATAAAACATCAATAAAATAATTGTTGTGTATAGAAATAACACTAAAGAAGTGCTTTAATATGTTAATATATTTGATCATTTGAGTTTTTAAAAATATTATTTTTTATTACTTACATTCTATATTAAGTTATATTATGTATCGTTTAATTATCAACATTATTAATCATGAAAACATCAAAAAATAATTTAGATTATTTACTTATATGATATTGATTTGGTGGATTAAAATAAATGGTTTAGTCAGTATTCGAGGGAGTGGCGATAGAGTTGATCGACTTCGTCTCCATAAATTTATGTTTGTGTAAGTATTTGCTACATATTTAAATAAAATTACAAAGAAATTTCAAAATATACAAAAATATGAACACTAAAATTTCATTTTTGAACTTGTTTGATTGTGATTCAAATTGTTATCTCAACCAGCAACTTTTTGATGCACCCAGAACAAAACATGCAAATGCGTAAATAACTCCCTGACCGTAATCATTACCAATTTCATATTTTATTTTTGTTTATATTATTTCATAGAAGAACATCGATAGTATGACTATCCCAGATGAAGATCAAAATAACGACGATTTACAACAAAGTAGCATTCAATTATTCGTAATATATTTTTTATTTTATTTTTCATTTTATATTCACAAATTTTGAACTATTGATTCAATTTTTCTGTTATTATTTAAAATAAAAATCGATGATGCAGAAATGGGTTGTAGTATATTATCTCCTTTCGACATTGTACTTGATTCGAAGTATAAATTGCTAGTGGAAAATACAAATTGGACTAACACACACTGTACACAAGTGGAGTAACTTTGAGTAAGTAAATAATGTGTATACTTGAAATCGAATATTAAACATTTTTTTCAAAGACAAGTTTTCTTACCTATATATCATAATTTATCAATTTTTTTTTAAATACTTTTTGTACCTGTATATATGATAAGTAATCAAAATAATACTCCGATTTTCAACTTCAGAATCTTATTTGATGGTAAAGTGATAGTTAGTGCTTTTGGGAAGTAAAAATTTAAAATTCCCAGTTTTCAAAAGCATTCAGGAAAAAATGAAAAAAAATTAAGATAAAACTGGAATTTGTACGCAAAATCGATTTTAGTTTTTGGTGAAACTCTAAAACAACCGATCAATGATCAGTGGCGTACCGATAAAGTGGCACGACGGGCAATGGGCCACGGGCCACTACTCTAGAGGGCCCATCAAGAATAATTATAGCAAATTCAAAAACAAATCACCATTATAGTTATATACAGGGCTCGGGAATTAAAGCATTTGCTTATTTTTATGGATCGACTTAAAATGTAGCAGAGTGATATAGAAGTGCATATCAAGTTATAAGTACAATTATGAAATTTAAAAGTGCCTTTTTTTTGCTTTTTTTAGCATTTTTAAAAAAAAATGCTTATTTCCAGTTTTTTTTATATTTTGAGTTTTCTCCAGCAAAGTCGTTTTTGATAGAATTAAAAATAATTCTTCTTATCTACGTTGTCACGTAGTTTGTCGCTGCCTGAAGTATTGTTGTAGGGTTTACAAAGATATTCCAACGCTGAAAATAGAACTGAGTGTCAAACGTCAGAATGATCAAAAACAGAAAGAACAGTTTACATTTTATTTTTCAGAAAAATCACTTAGAAAATCCATGAAATCCTTAAAGTCTTGAAAGTGAAGATTTATTTTTATTTTAATTGATTTTTTAGTTAGAATTTTATAGTTTTTTTTTTTTTTAATAAATATTTTTGCTTGATTTTAAAGTTTTTAATTTCTTATTTTAGTGCTTATAATTATGTTTTTAAGCGCTTATTTTAATGATTATAAGTGCTAAAGTCCTGAGCACTGGTTATATATATAGTTGGTCGTTATGATGCAGTTTTTGCGCTTCAAATTAGATTTGTTGTAACTCAAAAAGCTTCAACAAAATGTATACTTTGCAGCTCGAAGTTAAATGAACGAAATGAAGCTGAAAGAATTAAAAAACAAATTGAAAATTATAATTTTATTTGCACTTTAGTTTTCAATGTAAAGTTTTTAAAATTATAAAAATAATATTACACTAAACATGTTTTTAATCGTTTGTAACTTTAAAGGGCAGAATTTTGTAGGTGGTTATATTTTGTAGGCAATTCATCATAACTCCTTTTTTCAAATTTGTAAAACTAAGGGCCTGTTGGATTATTTAGCTACGGGCATTAAAAGTTCTGGTTACGCCACTGTCAATGATACATAAAATTATCACTGAATATTTATATTAGCATTTTCTATATACACTATATAATGTTTTGAACTATTTACTGACCTTTTCAGTTCTCGATTTTTTTATTTTATTTTTCTATAAACGTCTATAATATTTTATTTATTACATAAAAAAAAAAAATGCCATAGAATATTCCTGATATATTGTTAAAATAGCATTTAAATAATATAAAAGTATAGGCACGATTTTTTTTTTTTTTATAAGCATTAAAAGTTCATATTTTGACAACATTAAAATAGAAAATTTACAAATCATTTAGTGATTAAAAATGTATAAGACGTTCAACTTCTAAGTTATATTTTTATTTTTTTATTTTTGCAAGTTACAATTATCAAGGTCGATGATTTGTGGACATTAAACACTTAATTAATTTTTAAAAGAATACTAAGCACAGTCCTTTTAGTTGTACATTTCAAAATTTATATCTTATAAATGAAAGAAAAAAATGAATTTTTTTAAAATTTATTTTCAAGTGCGATTTATGCAATAAAACCAATATTTTTTCTAACGAGTCTAAAACAACTGATATTTCATTATTTATTAACACCGCTATTGTAATGGCAACTATAAACACAGGCATAGGCGCAATTTGGGGAGGGGGCTTGGGTGTAATTAGCACCCCCAAATGTATTCATTTTACATTTAAGTACTCATTATTTTGGGTCTGGAATTATAAGCACTATAAACGTACGAAATATGTATGCATTTATGCGATGGTTATCATTCAAATATGCACTCAAAATATGCGAAAATATGCATTTTTATTATTTATTAAATTTATTTAATTTTAAAATACATACAATTCATTAAATAATCAATATTCAACAAAAAATATACTTTAAAATATGATATTATATATCAACTGTATTTTATATATTTTATTGAACTGTATGGAACTGTATGTTATACTGAAATGAAATTGTATTTTGAACACTCGCTCATCTAAACAAAAAGTCACAAACGAAAATCAATTTAAACAAATCAAGTGGATTTTTATAATATTTTTAAAGTTACCTGGAGAGTTACTATCGTATTGGTACTTTTAACAAACTTTATCTTATCTTATTATAACACAAAAATCAAATTCTATAACTGCACGATTTACGGGATTTACGATGGTCATGCACTAATAAATAATAATATTAATAACTTCGCAATATTTTTTTCTATATATGTATTATACTTCGAAAAATGTTAAAATATGCAAAATAATTTGAAATGTTCCAAATATGCAAAAATATACCAAATTTAATTTCGCATACCAACACAGATTAAGATTCAAATTCCTGTCTTACTTCAGCTACTTTTTAGTTTAATATATAAAAATATGCAAATACATACAATTCCGGGCCCTACTCATTATGTATAGAAAATCAGAGTTTTTATTGTACAAATATATAAATTTATTATTTAAATATTGGTGGTGGAAGTTTGTCCTACGTCTCTTCGGTTCTGAACCGTACACGTGTACGGGTAATAACCATTAAGTAATATGAAAAAGAAAGGCTTTAGCACCTTCAGTTTTTTCATTGAAATTGCGCACAGGACAAAGATTTACTCAATAAGATACAATGGCAGCTTTTTTAAATATGCCTAGTATGTCATACATGTCATGGTTAAATGGTTAAAATATAGGAAATCACGTCTTAAATATCTTAAATTATCAGCTTCAAATTTTGGAAAAGTGTGAAAACTTAGAGCAAGCACTTCTTGGGCAAACACCTTCAAGAATGTACTCTATGATATTTTTCAAGGAAACTGCCACTCGATAAGTGTAATGGTAATCAAGTGTACTGTATAGTGTATATAAGTAATCTGAATAGTTAAATGTTATTTTATTCACATTATATAGGTATGGAATTGAAAATGAACCGATGGCCAAAGAGATTTTGAAAAAAAATAATATTAAAATTGAATCAGCAGGATTATTTATACTTACGACTCTTAATTATTTAGCTGCGAGTCCCGATGGACTAATTGGCAAAGCGCAATTATAGAAATTAAGTGCTTTCAAAGTATAAAAGAGTATACGCCGGAAGGAACTGTAAATAACATAAAATTAAAATGTATGATATATAATGATAGAAAATTAATATTAAAAAAAAAAAAAATAATTGTTATTATTTCCAAGTATAAGGAAAAATTAATTTTACAAAACGAAAATTATGTTATTGTGTAGTGTGGACACCCAAAGGTAACCGTATTTTATATCTGGTCACCCTAAACATTTTTTGACTTGGTGTGGACCCGGATTTATAAGTAGTGAGTTACAAAACTCAAACCATTCTATTTATAAAACCCAATAGCTCTGGTTTTTACGTAAGATTGAAGAATATTAAACGATAGCGGCACAATGTCATGTAATCATACTAATTGCAGATAAAATGGAAATAAAGACGTTATAGAAATTTAATCTGTGGTTTAAATGTAATAACGAGTATTGGAAAAATTTGAAGTTTAATGAATCCGTTGGATTGTTGCAATCGATACTATCTAATTCTATTTAATTTACGGTTTTTTTTTATTTGTATTGCTACTTACTGTTCATTATCTGTTATAATTTTTTATTGATGATTGATTAAGTATACATTACCGTAGTCCTTTTAATTTTACAGTTTCATAGATTTTTAGTTTGACACGTTTGCTAATTATGGATTCATATGACGTTGTTGGTGTTCTTGGACGCGGAGCTTTTGGGCAAGTGTGTTTGTACCTATATATTATATTTCTTTTCTTTTAATGTACATATTTTTATAATGCTTGTAGTGTTGTTGAATTGGTTAGAGATTTTAATTTGAAAAAATTAGTTGTGATGAAAACTATATATATTAAATCCATGTCAACAGATAACGTAAAGGTAAGCAACTAAGACATTTGTGATTTATATTTTTGTTAGTTTCATCAATATTTTTATAACACTTATAGGAAGCCGTCAAAGAAACTCAGATTCTTCAAATGTTAAATCATCCAAACATAATCAAATATTATAATAGTTTCCAAAAAGGTCAGAATTTTTACATAATTATGGAGTATGCCACTCATGGAACTCTTGAACAATTTGTCAACAAATGGGCTCAAACTTCAAGCCATATTGTTCAAACTGTATAAATAAATTTTCTTGCTCTTATTAAAAGTTAATATTTTAAAATTGTAACATTTGTTTTAGTGCGTCTTAAATATCATTAGTCAAGTTACAATGGCTGTAGATTATATCCATAAAATTAAAATTATACACCGTGATATCAATCCAATGAATATTTTACTAACAGGAAGTCAAGGTACAGTTGTAAAACTTGGGGACTTTGGTGCTTCTCGCATTTTAACCAGGTATACTAAACGTTTATAGTTGACAATTATAAATTCATGCATATTTATAATTTTAATTATAAAATTGTGCATTAGTGACAAAATAGCTTATGAAAATTATTGCACACCGAGTTATATGCCTCCAGAGCAATGTAGCGGGAAATCTTTAAGATTGAAAAGTGATATATGGCAAATTGGTTGCGTCTTATATTATTTAATAACTATGAAACATCCTTTCTGTGGACAGGTAAATACTGAAACAATATCATATAATTTATTTAGCTATTTGATATTAATTTAAACTATATATACTAAATATATTTAGAGTTTAGCAGTTACAATATCGTGTATTATGGAAGGAGTTTTGAGTCCTTCTGAAAAAATGAAATATTATGACCATGATGTAATAAGGCTTATGCATGAATTATTGAGCTGTGATCCGACAAGTCGACCTAATGCATCAGCTTTACTTTCACATCCATATATACTGCCTTATGTATTGAACAGCAATTGTCACTGGTTCAAAGCTGGTAGGAAAATGTTAAATTAAAACTAGTATATTGACACAAATATTTTTTGTTATTTAAGTTTGAATTATAATATTAATATTTCATTTAAATGTATTAAACATTTTTTTTTTTTTATGACACTAAAGTTAACAACTAAGGAGTGAAATTTTTGATTTATAAAATGTTAAATTTATGTAATTTTGAATGTAATGCTATGTGTATTTTGATGTAATTTTTTGTTTATCATATAGTTAAAATTAAATTGATATTATGTTAATTGTTAAATAAAAATAAACTTTTTTGTAATAATTTATACACTTGTTAATTTGTATTATGTACTGTTCATTAGTAATTAATATAATATTACTTTATGTTGATAGTTTTTCATTATGAGAAATTTATAAGCATTTGGTATCATTGGTATCATAATTATAAATTTAATGCAGATTAATAATTGATCCATAATTTTAATTATAAAAATATTTTAGTTGTTTCATAATAAAAAGACAAGTATTTATAATTAGGAAGGAAAATTATTCATTTTTAAATATAATTCAGGAAATACAGTCGACTCGATAATTCAAAGTAAATGCTTGGTCCCTTGAAAATCATGCTGTAATTTGAATAAAAACAATGCATTTAAATACAATCTGTAATTCAAAGTATATTCAGCAAATTTATTTAATCTGTATTTTTATAATCTTTTTGTTGATAATTTACTATATAATTGAGTGGAAATTTAGTATATTATTTTCGATAAATATAGAATTAATATTGTGAGAACTTTATTGTTTTATTTTTTAATTGTCACTACAGTACAATAGAACCATTCTCGCTCGTCCTCGGCTAATACGCCACTCTGGTTGATCCAACCATAGTATTATCGATATGAATATGGATTTTCCAATTTATAGTATGTGGTTAGATATATTTGATATATTAATTTCCGTTTACTATTTATCTATTTTTTATTTATTTATTTGATTTAATATATGTATGTAATTAAAAATAAAATTTAAGATAATTTAATAAATAAATTTGGTAACATTTTGTCTTCAAATTTTTCTTTATATTCAGATAATCTGACCTTTTTTGTGTTCCGACCACACCCCTAGTCTCGAAGGTAATGAATTAGAGGGGTTCTACATAGTAATTTATCTCTTCGATAGCTGTCAACCGAATGTAGTTTTATTTTAGTTTCGTTTGGTCAATTGTAAAGTTCTTGTGATAAGTCAAATTCAAAAAATACTATTGAAAAAATGAAACAGAAAATCATTACAGGTTTCTTCAAAAAATAATTTTTTATAATAATAATTTAATTTACATGGTAAAATTATTATATAGTTAAAATTTACATTTTGTAAACAATTAATAACTAATACCACCTAATTTGCTAAAATAATTATGTACAATAAAAAACAAAATTTTTCTCTTAACTCAGTAATTTAAATTTTTTTTTTGCTCTCTCATTTTTTTGAATTACTCAATAATTTAAACTCTCGGTAATTTAAAATTTTTCAAAAGTCCCGTCAACTTCGAATTATCAAGAGTCGACTGTATAATAAAATTAAGTATAAATTAAGCAGGCCTAACTATTTAAGAAGATATATGTTTCTGCTTTGAATCTTGCTGTATATTTTTATTTACTGATACTGTATTTCTCAACTAGTTTTAGTAGTTGATATAAATTAATTGGCTTAAAAAACTATATTAACTTAGATTTTTTAATTTTTTTTTTTTTTTTTTTTATAAGAAGATTAAAGAATATTTCTTAATAATTTAATATTAATTTTATTTGAGTACAATATACTATTTACAATATCAATTAATCTTATCAAACTGACAAGATATAGTAAATAAAATAAGAAGAAAATAATTGAAATTAATTTTGGAATTAGTTAATAAAGATATATGTTACGATGAAGTATTGCTCCGAAGTAAAATTAAATAATTTGTCCTGGTATGTTGAGTTTGAAGCATGATTTTGGTAGTGGTATCCAGGCAATTTAAGTTGAATGGTGAAATGTAGATTATTAAATGAAGAACACTGTAATCACTAAATAATATTAAGACAATAATTATGAATTTAAACTAATGTTTGTTTAAAATAAAACACTTGTGTTGTAAAAACACTTCTCAGCGTATATACTTTAAATATAAAATGTAGATTTAGGCTTGGTTGGAAACAAATAAGAGACTATCAAGCATTAGAGTTTTTAATAATGATATTATATATATAACAATGGTTAGAATAGTTGTTTAAAATCAATATTACTATATAAATTATTAAATTTATATATAAATAAATAAACAAATAATTTATACGTAGAAAAAGGTGCTCAACTCCAAATAGTTGAGAGAATGGCGAAGGAAAAGAAATAAATAAAAAAATGTTTAACTTTGAGTATAATCATATTTGTTAAATATGACTGGTTTCGAATAAAAAAATAAAAATCATGAATATATAGAGTCAAAAAATTACGAGTATTGAGTAACGATTTTTTTATTAACTTTGTACATATCTGACAGTGAATTTTTAACTCAATAATAGTTGTACTTTACAAATGTAATAATACTCCAAGCTAAACATAAATTTGTTTATTTATTTCTATACATAGACTATTTGTTTATTTATTTATATACTAATTTACGAATATTAACCATTTAATAATTTAATTTTTTTATTTAATTCAATTATCTCAAAAATAAATAAATAATTATTAAGAATATTACTAGATACAACCCATTTTGCAGATAAGCAATGATATTAAATGTGCTTTAATGATAGTTGGTTTGAGACTTATTCTGGAGTCTCTAAATATTAACAGTACATAAATATTTTAATATTTAACCTGTTTAATGTAATATACGAGGTGCGGTCAGAAAAAAACCGGACTAGTACTGGTGAAACAATAAAACGAATGCAATAAGGCTGAAAGTCGCATGGCCTGTCACGTGACACTCGCTCCGCCTACTGTTCGAGTTTCATCTGCCCCCTGCACTCAGTCTGCCCGTGGCCTCTGTTTTAAGTAGTTGACGTTTTGTCTGTGCGTCGAAAAATGTTGAGTGTACAGAAAGAACAGCGTGTTAACATCAAATTTTGTTTCAAACTAGGAAAATCTGCAAGTGAAACGTTTGTAATGTTACAACAAGTGTACGGCGATGATTGTTTATCGCGAACACAAGTGTTTGAGTGGTTTAAACGATTTAAAGATGGCCGCGAAGACACCAGTGATGACATTCGCACTGGCAGACCATTGTCAGCAAAAACTGATGCAAACATTGAAAAAATCGGTAAACTTGTTCGACAAGATCGCCGTTTAACAATCAGAGCAGTGTCTGAGTTAACAGGAGTTGACAAGGAAAGTGTTAGGCAGATTCTTCATGAAAGTTTCAACATAAACAAAGTGTGTTCAAAAATGGTTCCAAAATGGCAATGATGATAGTTTTTTTTTTTGACATTAAAGAGATTGTGCACATTGATTGGGTACCAGAGGGACAAACAGTGAATCAGCATTACTACATTAGCGTCCTGGCTACCCTACGTGAGCGAGTACGGAGAAAACGGAACGATTTGTGGAGAAAAAAGTCATGGATCCTTCACCAAAACAATGCCCCAACTCACAGTGCGTTGTCAGTGAAGACGTTTTTGGCAAAACACAATATTCCCATCTTAGATCATCCACCCTACTCAACTGATTTGGCCCCCTGTGACTTTTTTTCTTTTCCCTAAAGTCAAGTCAGCTTTGAAAGGAACTAGATTTGAGACTGTTGAAGCAGTAAAAGAAAAAGCGATGGAAGTAATGTATGGACTTACCGAAAATGATCTGCAGCATTGCTATGAACAGTGGAAAATTCATATGGAGCGGTGTAGAGACCGAGGAGGAGAGTACATTGAAGGAGATAACATGAAATTGTAAATAATTGTAAATAAATGTTTTTTTCCAGCATCAGTCCGGTTTTTTTCTAGCTGCACCTCGTATGCTCATAAACTGGTTTTCTTTGTAGTAAAACTTTTTTTTTTTTTTATTAAATTTTCCTATAATTTAATTTTAAAGTTAGACATTTTTAAATTAGATGAATTATTACCAAACTTTAGGTATATTCTAAATTAATAAAAGATCAATAGTATATGTATCTGTTCTTATCATTTAATAAACTGATTTTATTTTAAACATATTATTTTCAAATTATAATAACTGAACAATATAGCATTCAGTATAATAAATGGTTAATCAGGAAAGGACCATTACTGTTCCATGGGTATTGGTGCTTCATTCGTATTTACTTCTTCTTCATCATCATCAAATTCTTCAATATTTTCTTCTAATATAACAGTTTATTTTTATATATAAATTAATAATTTTTACATAGTGAACAGTTAACTTACCTGCATTTTGTGCACCAGACTTTTTCTTATAGACTTTGTTAGGGATTTGTCCAGCTTGTAGCAACTTAGTTAAATGTTCAACTTCTTCAAATGATGATGCTTCAGAAATTGCCTTTCTAATTCTCCATATATCTTCTTGACTATGACCTAAATTCATAATAAAAAATAAAAATCAATTTTAATATTTAACGGGACTTATAATAAATACATTTACTAATAATTCTATTACAATATCAACAAAAATATAAAGAAGACACTTAGACTTTGTTTACTTTAAATATTTTTTGTTTAGATAATGTTCTTAATTTTGAACATTATATCTATAAAATAGATAAATTTATTGCATTTATAACAGTTAGTATAAAAAAAACTACAAACTACTAATATTTTAATAACATTTCTTTAAAGACAATATATAACTTTAAATGAAGAAATTTAGTATTTCTCTACATTTTTGGTACCTATGTTAAATAAAACTCAACAAATACAAATATTTATATTTAAAATAAAATAAAATTGTTGTTAATACCATTTGCTTTTCTGCTTTCCAATCCTTCTCCGGGAACAAATAAATTAGATTTTTTTACTAATTTTTTTTTCAGTTCTTTTCCTTCTTTTCCTTTAAATAATGCTTTAGCTGCTTCATACTCCTGTAAAATAATACTTAAAGTATGATCTATTGTATTTATTTTTTGAATTGTCAAGCGACAACAAACCTTCAATTTAACTTTTCTAAAATCTAAAATTCGAACTTGAGGAATTTTATGTGCTACATATAGTCTATAATGATCTTTTGATGTAACTGGGTTATGCAAAAGACTTAACATTTTCAACTTAGGAAGTGAAGCAAGAGGATCCAAGTCTCCAAGTTCTTGTATCTGATTACCAGTTAAGATTAAAGATTCAAGATTAGGCAAACATTGATCTAAATTATCAGCTATACGACTGTAAATTAAAAATAAATTTTAACACATTTTTAAGCAAATAAAAAAAAAAAATTATCAGTAATTTGTAATTTTAAAAAAAAATAACATATTATACTATGGTCTTTTATTCATGATGCTAAAATTCTTATAAAATACACTGCATATATATATATATATATATATATATCAATAAAGTAAGAAAATAATATTTATCAATTATTTATAATTTTTAATTTATGACTGAATATTATATTTTAAATTAAATATATATATATATATATATATATATATACAATTTTGTAAATACTTACACAATGGAATTATTATTAAATACAAGATTTTTCAATCGTTTGAGATATGCAAAGCCATCGACTTTCCTGATATCATTGTCAGAAAAGTCAATAGTATCAAACTGATCTAGAGTTGCTCCCATGTTTTCAATAAGAGGTATTTTATAACCTGTAACATTTTGTATTAGTTGAATAAAATTACACATATATAAATAATGTAGATATTAATAGGTTATAAAAACTTAACAATAAATACTAATTTCCCTTTTCTAGTTTAAACAAAAACGGTCAAGTGGAAAAAATACACCGATTAATGGAAAGTCATATTTTCAAAGAATAGTCTGCGATAAGAATTAAGTAAGTTAATAAAACGAGGAAATTTAAAAATAAAACAAGTGTATAAAAACTATAGATTTTTATTCTAGTACAGTGGTTCCCAACCGGTGTGCCGCGAGCGCCCTTTAAATGTGCTGTGATAAATCTATAAATTGTTTTATAAATATGTATTTGTTATTTATTGATATTCTATAGGAAAATAAATCAAACTAATCGTAGATACATATAATATTATTTATTGTAAGTATGCCCGTCTCGATCGATGATTGTATTAATATATTTCACAATAAATAACCCTCTAATAGAGTAGGCTGTAAACAGTATACATACATATATATATATATATATATATATATAAAAAATATGGTTCACATAATTTATAGATTGGTGTGCCGAGAAAATTTTATTGGAGATGAAGTGTGCCGCATTGTTAAAAAGGTTGAAAACCACTGCTCTAGTACATAAACTATTCATTTTTACAGACAAATAACTACTTGTTGAAAATACAACAAGATACGTTTGTGTAACAAACCAAGTACTGACCACATTATTGTATTATAATGCTTACCTCTTAAATCCAGTTCTCTATCCTTCACAGGATTTATGAACTGATACGAGTTCATGATTAATTCTGTAGTAAGTTTAACCATGATTAATTATTTATTGGCATAAATCTTATATAGATAAATTTAAATTCAAACGAGATGAATGTTTTTAAAATAATAAATATTACAATTAAACCAACATGACGACATGACGCTAGTCGGGAAAAACGTAAACACAACAGTGAATTCAGTTAGATAAGGATATGAATGAAGTCCGGTAACCGGTAACTAGTCACTCGCATCTGAGAAGCTATAAAATTGTAATCAGTTTTCATACAACACAATGTTAATTATACTTGCCGCATTTGCTTGCCGTGTTTATTCTTTCTTACAAGTTATAATTTTACCTCAAATCAATTGTCGTTTTATATAAATGTCCAAAACGCGTTTAATGGAATAATAGTTTAAATTTATACTTTTATGTATTACTGGATAGCATCCGACTGTTGAAACTTTTTGTCTTGTTGGTTGGATTGCTATAACGAGTAGATATTAAACCATGGCTAACGTGTCGTATCAAATAGCTCATTTACTTGAAAAAGTATGTAAATTTACTTTAGAGTTATATTCTATCATTTTACTCTGAACAACAATGAACGATTTACATATTGTTTTAGATGACTTCAAGCGACAAAGACTTCCGGTTTATGGCGACCAACGATCTGATGTCAGAGTTGCAAAAAGACAGCATTAAACTTGATGATGATTCTGAACGTAAAGTGGTGAAAATGTTGCTTAGGTTGTTAGAAGATAAAAATGGTGAAGTTCAAAATCTTGCTGTCAAGTGGTAAGACTATCATTTTATTATTTTGTTTTATTTATGGAGTGCTCATTTTAAGTTTTATTTAATTATAGCTTGGGACCACTAGTTAATAAAGTAAAAGAAAACCAAGTGGAAACAATTGTTGATGCTCTTTGTACTAATATGATATCTGAGAATGAACAATTAAGAGATATTTGTAGTATAGGATTAAAGACTGTTATAAGCGAGCTGCCTATTACTAATACTCCATTAGCTGCAAATGTTTGCAGGAGAATTACTGGGAAATTAACTAGTGCTATTGAAAAGGTAATTTTATTAGAATTCAGTATTTAATTATGGGATAATATATATGTTACCTGAAAATTGTTACATTCGGCATTTTATAAAATACCTTGACATTCTATAAAATGCCAAAAATGAAAAGAGATAGTACAAAATGTATATAGTGACTAGGCATTCTATAGAATACTGATCCTCAAACAGTCAATGTTTACAGTTGACATACAACTATATTTTAGTGTACCTTTGTAAGTATGTTTATATTTTACATACATTTTTATGTTTGATAATCATTTATATGGTATGACAGATAAGTTGTTTATCATCTCAATTTTTTTAAAATAGGTAAAATAATGTAATATAATGACTGATTAAGTGAAAAATATGTAATTGATTCAATCAAATCCAAATTTAAATTTAGTGTTTATTGATTACTTATCATACAAAGATATAGGAATGTTTTATACCTAATTAAATAAAAAACCAAGAAAATTAAAAAATTACCTTATGTTTATCAAATTAAAAATGTGATGGTATATTATCTGAAGTTTTTCCACATTTAAATGGTCAGAAGAAAAAAGAAAATTTCCGACTATTGGATGATTTTTTTTTTTTTAATGTACATTCAAATTAAAATGTGAAACCAAAAAATATTTATTTAAAATAAATAATATATGTAATTAAAAGTGTCACACATTAACTGTATACTGTATGTATAAACAAATTAAAAATAAATTATTAAAATAATGAACATTTTTTGATTTAATTATATTCTAATATTCATACTTTACCTAACGTAGCATTGAAATTCTATTGAAATTTTAGGAATTCTATAGATATATTGAAATTTGATAAATTGCTAAACAGTACAAGGGATTCTGTAGAATACCTAGAATTTCTGTACAATGCCTATATTTAACATATTGTCGGTAGCATATATATATGAACTAATTATATTTTTAGCAAGACGTATCTGTACAATTGGAAGCTCTAGATATACTTGCTGATTTATTATCAAGATTTGGATCATTATTACTTGAATTTCATCAAGCTATTCTTAAATCATTATTACCTCAACTTACATCTTCTCGCCAAGCAGTTAGAAAAAGGTAATTCATTTATAAAATTTAAAGTGAATAAGTATTTCAAAAAATTAATCAATGCGAGTTCATTACAAGTATTAAAGTATTAACATTGACTATTTAACATACAAAATTTAATATTAAGTTTTAATTTTGTTTAAAAATATTTTCCAATATGTTAATGTTTTATTTTATCAAAAGTATAATTATTTAGACAAAATATCATTATTTACTTTTTGATTTTGTTCATCTTTGTCTAAAAATTATAAATAATTCTTATCCAATAATATTAGTTAATTAAACATATTCATTAACATTAAAGTTTACAAATGAAAATAATATATTACATTAATGATTATAATTATATTTTTATGATCTTAGTATGTTTTTCTTACTTCAATTAAGTTTTATAAATAAAATAAATGTTAAAAAGATTGTTATTATATGTGGTATAATATTTAAACTTCATAAATATACCGAACAATTAAATTAGCATGTGTTTCAATAATAGTAAAAAGTATTTTATGTGATAAATTGTATTAAATTGTTTATTAAAATTATCAAAATAGTTTTATCTTTTTACATTAATGCTTATGGAAAAAAAAACCTTCATGAGTAAAATATTATTTACAAATTCATTACATTACATTTTCTCTATAATCTTTTTTCCAAAATTTGAAATATGTTGGCTTTTTATAATTTGAGCAAATCTGATTTTATTATTTCTTTACGTGTATCAACTTACGTAGAGGATTGATATTAGCTTTCAATTTATTTAGAAATAAGTATATAATAGTAATTAATTAATAAAAGATCTATTTAGTTATATATTTTACTAGGCAATCAATATATATTTTTAATACATTTTTTTTGTTTTAACTAAATTTTATCTTGTATACTTATATTATTTATACTATTATATTTTTACATTTGTTCATTTTAGAACTATTGTTGCACTTGGTCATCTGGTGTTGTCATGTAATCAACAATTATATACTAAACTTATTGATTATCTGGTTAATGATTTATCAACTAAACCACCAGCTGCAAGATCTAAAACATCTATTCAGTGTATAGCAGCTATATGGTAAATTTTTGAATACAGTAAAACCCTGTTAAGACGTGCCTGCTTAATACGCAATCCCTCATAATCGACTTTCTTTTCTAGGCACTTACCCATTATACATAGAAAAAAAACTATTTATATGTTAATAAAAATTTACACTTTGTATACTACACAATCAATATCTTCATTGAGACAGGTACTTACAACTGATAACTTAAAAATGATGCATTTATTCTTAGGTAGTATGGAAACATTCTTATTAATTAATTATAGAATAAACTCACTGAAACACCAACCTACTACCACTTTTTTTTTTAAAAAAATAATACATACATAGTATAATATAAAACCATTACCACTTTATTCCAAAACATAATACATAGTATGTATAATATAACCCAACATATGTATATGTAATGTATAATATTTTATAACAACCTTGTAAGTTATAAATGTATATGTATCATTCTATAATTACGTATTCATTTTCATGTTCTTTTTATTTAATAAATAAAATGTAATACCATGAACTTTTTTTTAATATATTCTGTCTAGCATCCCATTAAAAACGCTTTTAAAGTGTATTAGGTGGGATCCCGTTTACATGTTTAAAGAGCATATTATGTTGGATACCGCCTATTACACCATACTGCATAATATGAGGTTTTACAACATCCCCTTCGAGAGCGTCTTAACAAGATTTTACTATAGTCACTTTAAATGTTATTAATATTTTTAATTTTGTTATTTATTTGCTAATCTTATAGCCGCCAAGCTGGTCATCGTTTTGGTGTTCATGTTGATCGTGTTGTTCCATTAATTCAAGGACCATTAGTTGAAAATTCTGCTGATGATGATGAGCTACGTGAATACTGTTTGCAAGCTTTTGATGCCTTTGTTAATCGCTGTCCTAGTGAAACAGCAACATATACCAATGACATAATTAAATTATGTTTGGAGTATTTAGCATATGATCCTAATTATAATTATGATGATAATGGTGAAAATGGTGATGACAATTTTATGGATACTACTGATGGTGAAGATATGGAAGATGAAGATATTGAGGATGATTATTCAGATGATGATGATATGAGTTGGAAAGTTAGACGAGCAGCTGCCAAATGTTTGGAAGGTATAATAATTACTAGAAAAGATTTGATTGCAGACATGTATAGAAATGTTTCAAAATCATTGATTCAGCGATTTAAAGGTAAATTTAATTTTAAGAGTTTTATCTTTAACTTATTAGTTTTCTAAGTTGCACATAAAAATTTTAGAAAGAGAAGAAAATGTAAAAAGTGATATATTACATGTTTACATGGCACTTTTAAAACAAACAAAATTGACTAGTAATAATATGAATGCTGATATAGCAGATGAAGATTCAGCAATGTACCTTCTTCAATCTCAAGTTAGTTATAGTTAATAAGTAATAGTTAATTATACTTAGGGGTATAGTTTTACAATTTTTAAATCATTTATCATATTTTAGGTTCCTGCTATTGTAAAAGCTATATATACTCAAATGAAAGAACGCAGTGTTAAAACTCGTACTGACTGTTTAGCTTTATTAAAAGAACTTGTTATTGTTCTTCCTGGTGCTCTTACTAACCATATAGGAACCTTAATTCCTGGAATTCAATATTCTTTAAGGTATTTAACAATTTTTATTTTATAAAGTATTAGAATTCATCATGATTTTATGGTAATTTACAGTGATAAGAAGTCTAGTAGCAACATGAAAATTGATACATTGTCATTCATTCATTGTGTGTTAACATCACACCCTCCTGAAATCTTTCATCCTTGGGTAGAACAATTGATTCCACCTATTATAACTGCTGTTGGTGATCCATTTTACAAAATCACTGCTGAAGCACTCCTTGTTTTACAAGAAATGGTTAAAGTTATTCGTCCATTAGGTAAATAATAAAACAATATTTTATTTTTAACCATTTACATTCTTGTTTTATTAATTTTTTTTTATCATTAGATCAAAAACTAGAGTTCAACTTTTCTGTCTATGCTGTGCCATTGTATAATTGTACATATTCTCGTTTAAAGACATCAGATATTGATCAAGAAGTAAAAGAAAGATCGATTTCTTGTATGGGACAAATAATATGTAATTTAGGTGATGTACTTCAAAATGAGTTACAAGTGTGTTTACCCATTTTCTTGGATCGTCTACGGAATGAAATTACTAGATTAACTACAGTTAAAGCACTTATTAGAGTAGCTAGCTCACCATTGAAAATCAATTTATCTTCCATTTTGGTAAATCATAAAAATTTAAAAAAAAATTTGATTTATTAATTATTATTAAATATATTTTTAGAGTGATGGTGTGTTAATTTTGGCATCATTTCTTCGAAAAAATCAAAGAGCATTGAAATTAAGTACATTAGCTTTACTTAACATGTTGCTAAATAATTTCCATACTGATTTTTCAGCTGAATTATTGAATAAAGTAAACTATTATAATATGATATTTTTACAAAATATATTGTTTCTTACTCACATTTATTATACTTAAGAATTTAATTTATATTTTTTACAGATACTTATTGAATTGCCGCAGTTAATTAATGAATCTGATTTGCATATTGCTCAGTTAACACTTTCTTTACTTACTACCATTATTAAAATTCAACCATTAGCTATGTCTTTTTCGGCTAATATTATTATGCCTGAAGTTATGACATTAGCAAAATCTCCTTTACTTCAAGGTGCAGCCTTAAATGCTATTTTATTATTCTTTCAATCACTAGTTGCTACCAATGTTGCACAGTTTGGGTACCAAGAATTAGTGACACTTTTAATCTCACCATTAATGGCTCAACCAACTGGTACTCCTACTTTAACATTGCATAAACAAGTAATTTTCACTAAATAATTTACTTTTACTTAGTAAATTATAACACAAGACTGTTTTAGGCCTACCATTCTTTAGCTAAATGTGTTGCTGCACTAACTGCTACACAACCAACTCAAGCTATGGGTATCATAAATAGTTTCATGTCTGAATTAATTAATCCATCTAATGATCAACAACACATTTTTTCATTATTAGTAATTGGTGAAGTTGGAAGACACATGTAAGTTTTTCATTGCCACACATGGTATTTTTAAATATACTGCAACAGTAGTTAATTACACTGACACTATTATTATTGTTCTTTATTGTAAAATTGATTTCAGAGACTTAAGTTCTGTACCTAACTTAAAGGAAACTATATTGCAGTCATTCTCATCAAATTCTGAAGAAATAAAATCATCAGCAAGTTATAGTTTAGGTAGTATATCTATTGGAAACTTGGAGCAATATTTACCTTTCATATTAAGAGAGATTGACATGCAACCAAAACGACAATATTTACTTTTACATTCCTTAAAAGAGGTAATATTCTTTAAATAATAAGTATTATTAATTATTAATGATAGTAATTTAATTTTAGATTATATCATTTGAGTCATCTACACTTAATGGTATCGAAAATCTAAAACCCTTTGTACCAGCTATATGGCAACAATTGTTTAAACATTGTGAATGTACTGAAGAGGGTACACGTAATGTAGTTGCTGAATGTTTAGGCAAACTAACATTAATTGACCCATATACTTTATTGCCAAACTTGCAATCATCTCTATCTTCATCATCAGCACTAATGAGAACTACTTTACTGACAGCAGTTAAATTTACCATATCTGATCAACCACAGCCAATAGACATGTTGCTTAGACAGAATATGGATCAATTTTTAAGTGCTCTTACTGATCCAGATATAAATGTTAGACGGGTAACATTAATTGCATTTAATTCAGCAGCACACAATAAGCCATCTTTAGTTAGAGATTTACTCGATACCGTACTTCCAAAACTTTATGCAGAGACTATTGTCAAGGTAAAATTTAGTTGTAAAATTGTTAATTATAACTAAATTATTAATTTTTGTTTGTACACATTTTAGAAAGAACTAATACGAGAAGTAGAAATGGGACCGTTTAAGCATACTGTTGATGATGGATTAGATATAAGAAAGGCTGCATTTGAGTGCATGTATACATTATTAGATTCATGTTTAGATCGTTTGGACATATTTGAATATCTTAACTACTTGGAAAATGGACTTCGTGACCATTATGATATAAAAATGCTCACTTATTTAATGGTTTCAAGAATGGCTCAAATTGTACCAAGTGCTGTGTTGCAAAGTAATGCTTTTACCTTTGTGTATAAGTTACCAACAATTATAATGAAAAAAATATATATATATTTTTTAGGGCTGGATAAAATTGTTGAGCCTTTAAAACAAACATGTATGTTGAAAATCAAAGCAAACTCTGTAAAACAGGAGTTTGAAAAAATGGAAGAACTTAAGAGGTCTGCTATGAGAGCTGTTGTTAATTTACAAACTATACCGGATTCAGGTAATTGAGATTGTTTTGATATTTTATTTTTGGTTGGCTGTAATTTATTTTTTGTATACCAACACTTACGCAAAAAAAGGCTATTAAAATTAATATTCTTACTCCGATTTAAATTATTTGTTTTTCGAGATTTTTATGGGAAATAACTTGTATTTATGAATGACAAAACGTAAGATAAAACCTTTTTTTGGATATTAATTTACGTTTTATTAAGTAACTAAATTTATGTTCTTTTGTCATTATTATTTTGTTTTATATGTATAATTTTTTTTTTTTTAGACAAAAATCCACATATGAGTGATTTTGTATGTCAAATTAAAAATTCTACTGAATTGAACACAATATACGAATCAGTGCAAAGAGACAGTTCAGGAATGATATCTGATAATCATTCAACTCCTATGGAAGTGGGTGAATAAGCACAACATAAATATTTTCAATAAACATTTTCCTACACATTAACCAATTGATTTCTTCTAATATGTTCTTATGAAAAAAATATTGGGAATTTTGTAAATAATAATTTGTATGTGTATAGGCAAAATTTTATTTATACATTTTCTGTTTATCCTTTGTATTCATTCATAAATTATGTTAATCCTACAAATAATAAATTGATTTTTTTTCTATCAAGAATGAATTTAGCTAAAAGTGATTGTAAGTTGTGAATAATAAAGTTAATTGGCTCACATTGATATGAAAGTTATTTGGATGTTATAATTATTATTTTCTCATCTTTCATTTTCTCCGTGTTAAACTATTATTTTTGTCCTAACTGTTGAAAAGTACTTTATTCAGATTTTTACATAATACTTAATTTATATTAATATATTTTTGACTTTTTTTATACTGCAAATCAATTGTATCAATTCATTTTATTAAAGTTTTAATTATTTATTATTTTTTTTTTTTTACTAATCAGTACATTTAATATATAGCTATTATTACAAAGTATACCAAGTGTGGTTTTTTAGTAATAAGTACATAAGTCTTAAGCAGATTTAAAAACAGTATTTAATTTTATAGTTATTGGTTATAAATTCATATTTAAAATGATTTTTATTTGGAATTATTAAAATCGTTAAAGGACAAATCAATCATGTGTTGGTATATTGAACTTAGTATAAAAATCAATGATAAGCTGGCAATTCCGTTTGGTATAAATTCCACAAAGGTAAGTGTCCACCAGGGACAGGCGTTACAAGACTGCTGTATTATCAGTGTAAGTGTACAATGGATTCCAGACATTAACCATGTTGTACCGTTAATTTTAGATTACACTAAAATATTCTTAAAAATTAGTAGGTGGTAATGATGTTTTTTATAATTTTTCCCAGCTGTTTGTGTACTAATAGGGGATATATCCTTTCTAGTAATGAGGCTTAAATTTTTAGTGTTAACTATCCAACACAAATCTTAGGAATAACCGCCTATTTATAGGAATTAGATGGTACAACTATTATAAACAAATGAATTGTAAATGATTAAATGATGACTATAATAGATAAAATTATGTAAAAAAATTTCAAAAATAATATTACAGTGATGATGTTTCTAATTACAAAAAAAAAAAAATTGAGTAATAAAATATTCTTTATATCCTTCAATAAAGATTCATTAATGTTATGAATCTCATTAATACATGTTAAGAAGGTACAACTGTTTATTCGAATTTATTAGAAATTAATGATTTTATATTTTTTTTATAAACCACATAATGTAAAAAATACAAATATTAATACTGAATATTCAATTTCAATGAAACTATATAGTTTAAACCAGAACTTCAAACCATAATGATTTTTTGTCGTTAATGGTTTTCATTTATCTACTATTCTATTCGGGTTTAAGAACTGATTAATATTGATCTTATATTTTATAGTTTTTTAAAACCGGTTTTTATTGTGATAAACCGGTTAATTTTGTTCTTTTAAAAAAATATATTTTTGTACTTCAGACAATTCATTGTCATAACTATGAAATAATTAATTAAAAAATTCAACTATTGTGAGATATTCCTAAAATAAATTTATATACAAATATATATTAATATACAATAAATAATTTGATACACATTTTTAAGTTTTTATTACAATATTGAATATACTAACACATATAATGAACATTACTGCAATATTTATTATCGAGTAAGAGAAAAAAAGAAAAACATATTAATTCAAAATGTTGAACAAATTTACAAATATTTGATACAATTTAAGATAACACCGTTGTCCATTGAAAGCTGTATTGTAACAATAAACAATGTGGTTTCTGGTTGTCATTAATCGTGTTCACGTATTATCTACAGTAGTGTGGGGTTACTTTTACCAACTGTTCAATTTTTATCTTGCGAATTATTTTGAGAGCGCATAGAAAATCCAAAAATATTGTGTCCGAACCGCATATCAAACGAAAAATATTTTAGCCGAAACATCTTTTGTTGGACATGTATTTTATCAGAACAATATTTTAGCCGACAAACATTTCAACCGGCAGTATATTACCCGACAAATAATTTGGTCGACAATATTATAACCGACAGTATTTTAGCCGACGGTTTTTTGACCGACAATATTATAGCCGACAGTATTTTAGAAAATTATTTTATCGGTCATGTATCACCTACATCCCCATGGTTATTTATAATATCCCTCGTGGGATAAACTGTTCCCCTGTCATCTAAATCCCCTTGGGCCATCAATAGATTTAGATCTTATAGATCTACATGGTAATAATTACGGTTCTCTTAGTTAAACGATTTTATTTCCCCTCTAAAGATCTAGTTGATCTCAAAATTAGTGACCAACATTCTTTTAAATACTTGATGATGAATGTGTAAATATACAAAATTTTGTATCATTTTGATAAATTATAAATTTTGTAATATATAACATATTATTTCTGGAAATTACTATTTTGACATGATTGTTAGTCGTCAAAGTTATTTTCGTTCAAAATATTTGTCGGCTAAAATACGGTTCGGCCAGTGGCGTATATAGGTTTTCATTTCGGAGGGGGCTGATTATGTATTTGATTTTTGGGTGGAAAGGAAGGAGGAAGCACACTATTACGAAAAAAATTTCTTTAGTACTATAAGACTTCTCGTCAGTTTTTACACCATTAGAAAAATAAGAAATTCAATTTTTTTAATGATTTATTATTTTTTAAAAGTATAAAAATTACATTGTAATAAACAAATTTTTTATTAGAGTCACTCTAAATTCACCACATATTTTCTTAAAAGAATTAACATATTATATAAATATAAAATTTTAAATTATCGCATAAGCAACATTCTCAGTATCGCGAAACATTTTCGGAAACCCCCAGCATTAAGACATATCTATGTTAAAAATAACAATCTTTAACAATGGTGTTTTTCATTTCGGAGGGGGCCAGGGCCCCCTCGGCCCCTCCCCATAACCACTGGGTTCGGCCATAATATTTGTGGAATAAAATATTGTCGGTTAAATTATTTTCGGATCAAATACTGTCGTTCAAGATATTATCGGCTGAAATAATTTCTGGTAAAATATTTTCGGGCAAAATATTATTCGGTCTAAATATTTGTCGGCTAAAATACTGTCAGCAAAATTATTTTCGGAATTTTTATAGCCCTCCAATTATTTTTTATTTATCTAATAATTTTTATCTGTCTTTTGTCAAACAAAACAGGTTGGTTAATTTAACAAAATGTGTAAAAACTAAAATTAAATATTAATTATTTTTCGTAATTAAAAATTACGAAAAATATAAGAAAAATATTTTTCTTTTATTTCGTTTTCGTTCTATAAAATTAGTAATTGTGGTTCCATCTTTATTTCCGTTCATACATATTTTCCAATATAACCGGTCAATAAAAAAAAAACTGTTTTAACCGGTTTGAAGCCCTGGTTTAAACTGTATTTTTAAATTTGGTATGGTTAAATTAATTTGATTCGTAATTTCCTGAATAACTAAATAAAATCATTGGATTGAATCGAGTCAAGTGAATTATAGTTAATAATGTAGTAATAGTTAATAAATAATAATAATATTTTCATATCATTATTTATTAAATAAACTGAATAGATTAAATTAAATATAAGGTATAAAGATTAAAGACGAACAACAATACGTCCGTATTTATGTATTTATTTTATAACTGTGGATTAACTATTTAAAATTCCAGAATACCAGAAGAATACCATAATATGGTTATTATTGTGATTTAACTTCATCGAGAAATTATTTAAATTGACGGAGCTTCAGTGATGATTTGACTCGAATAAAGTTTACTATTTTGATCACTTGTGCCATTGTACCTTCGAGATTTAAATTTAACTTGCAACACAATACTTTGATGGATGATGTAGTGATAAGATATTATCTTGTTTTAGCATTTCGGATTATTAATTAGTCTGAACAAAATCTTTTTTGTTTCCAATCATCGATGGCGCGCTGTCTGTTGTTATTGAAATACATTTTTTCGTATTTAATTTATATTTTTCTAAATATTCTATAACAGCTTTATACCTATGTGTCTTCACCACAAGTGGTTCTTGACAGTGGTAATATAGTTAATATTTCTTCAACAAACTGTTCACTGGTATTGTCGAAATATCGTACAAAAATACACAATTGAGTTTTATCAGTCTTATTACACGATTCATCCATAGCTAAAGCATAATAACCTGTGGCCGATAAAGATTGTATTAATTTGAATGATTTTCCTTTGCTAATAATTCTGTATTTCGAGTATCTGAAGACGTAGATAACGGAATATTACGAGTAGTCTCCATAATATTATTTTTACTATCAAATAACACATTTCCAGCTTCAACTATACATTCTTTGATTATATCAGCATTGGTAAACAGTTTCATGTGTTTAGGAAGAATCCACGAAATATGTATTGAAGCCTCTGTACATTTTTCTTGTTCACTCATTGCCTTGTTATTAATTTGAGTTGATGTTGAATAAGATAAATATAAACTCTCAATTTTGGATTTACGAAGATTACTTCCTACCTGGTATTTTTCACTAAATGATTTGTGTTTAGTTTCATAATGTCTTTTCATATTTGAACTTTTGATGATGGCTACTGTTTGTTGACAAATCAAACAAACAGGTAAAGCTCTAATACGGTTAGGTAATGTAAAGCAATACAAATCAGTGGATTCTGGGAGAAACTATCGATTTTCAGCTTCTACTATTCTTTTTCTTTCTTTCCATATTCAAAATGCGTACAAGAAAAACTAATAACAACTAGAAATATCTAACTTTTGAACGCTAACTCGGATCTCGTCCGTCGCGTCGCGGCACATTCGGCTTTTATACTGCGGACTATACACGCGTTCTACGTAGACAGACGCTCGACGTTACGATCTTATCTTATTATTTATTATCTGATTTAAATTTAATATTATTAACATAATTTCACCACATTGGCTTTCCCTTATTTAGACAGATTATTTTCAATTACTTTAAATTATTTTATTATGTAATATATATTTTATATGACACATTTATAGTTTCTATATTACACAAATTTAAAAACTATTCCGTGGATAAGGGTCCGTAAAAAAAAGTGCTTCCGGTCCGCCAGTTGGTGACCCCTGTTCTAGAACGATCGACGATTATATACATCGGCTGGTCAGACGCTCAATTAGTCAGTCAGTCCGTGAGTACAATCCGTGACACACCGTGAATTATATTCCGCGACATTCTCCGCGATATATTCGGCAATTCCTCCGTAATTGTAATGCGTATCGATATTTGTTTTTCACATTAATGTACATACATATTTATGTAATATAGTGTTTATTTTAATTAAATTAAATTGCGAGTGATTTTCATTACCTCAATCCTACAATACAAATGATTGATAAAAAATTTATTTCTTACCATGAAATTAAAAAATGTTGATGGATAGGAAGAAAATAAGCCGGTGGCTCAGACAAAAACAAAAACTCTTGGTTAATACCTAGACAGTTCTAGTAGCATAGTTAGAACATTAGAAGTTCAACTTAAGTTTTCAAGAAATTAGTTCTACTACTATATAAACAAATTATAAAAATATAAGTTGATCCACATGTTTTCACTCAGAATCTTCTTTTCGAGAGCATTGGCACAAAAATTTAAAGTTTAAAAAACTAATATATTATATATTAATATCATCTTTTACAGTGTTTGGAAAGAAGGTCGTTCGTGCTATTACTTTCATATTTTGTGACACATTCAGATTGATTTAATATTTAAAAAATATTTGTGTAAATAATAAATATTGATTACTTCTATAATATTTTTAAGTGTAGGTTTTAAACATATTACATACAGAAAAATATACCTAATACACTTTGTGAAGTTCTCATTTATACAGAATGCAGATAGGTGATTTAACTATTTCTGTATACCCTAAATTCCTCGTTGCTTAAACATCAAACATTAAAAAACATAAAATATAAAAAGTTATTTTTTTTTAAATAAACTTCATAAGAAAATGACAAATCAACTAACTAACTTAATAATAAAAAAAGCTTAAATTTGAAAAATAAAATAATAATACATTTTTGACACAGTACAGATATTTTATTTCCTTATAAGAAATTTATTTTAAAAAAATCATCAAATAAATATTTCAATTTTGAAGTATTTATCAGATGATTAGTTAATTCAGTTGTTTGAGTACTTGAATCATCTTTTTTTAGGATTTTGGACGGGCCAGTATTTAAAACTTGTACAAACTGTTTCATAATTAAAATAATTAAATGAACAAGTTCATTTTTAAGCTCTAATCGTAAACGAGTTCAATTTTCAAATTAATGTTCCGAATACTGATCTTTCATCTCTCCCTAATTTTCACTCCACTTATCCAGCCAAAAAGTTTCGCTCTTATTTCAGTGTAAGCTTGTTTATTATCTTCATGTAATAAATATGTTTTATAAAATAGGTCATCAAAATGATTTCCAAAACAACAAATATCATCGAAGTATTGCTTCAGAATTCTGCATAAATTATTAAAATTACATATTTTTTTGATTTATATTACTGTGCTTATTTGAGATATAAAAATATATTTGTTACGGTGAAAGACGATAATTGGTAAAAGATTTTATTTACCAAAATTATTAATTAGTGTATATAAATATTGTAAAAAAGAACATTTTAAATTCAAGTTTACTACTTTCTTCGACCATTGACGTAATTTACTAAAACTGTTGGTAAATTATGATAAATCTCACATTTTTATAATAATAAACCAAATAATTATTTTATTATGTTAATTCACATAAATCAATAATAATCATTTATCAATAGGAAACTTGATTGAAACCAATCCTGTCCTTGCTGTACATTTTATATCATTCAATAGATTACCCAAATTCCAAGCCCGATTTTTTTGGAATTGCACAAATTTTAATACCATTGGCAGTGGCATATTTACATGTTTCTCACGTGTATGCCAATGGAAAATTACTGTTCTAAATAATTAAAATAATGTACTGCATTATCATTTAATAACCTACTATAATATATATATATATATATATATATATATTAATTAGGTATGTATACAAATAAGTTTCATTTAGATACTTAAACACAATTTCTTAAGATTATTAAGATATTTCAATTTATAATTAATTATAAAACATATTATTCAAATTTGCCGCGTTAGTGCTTGCCATGGTTTAAAATATACTTATATAAATATATTTTAACCATGGTGACCATCTTTTTTAATTTGTAATAGGTATATGTCAATAACCAGCGAATGTTTACAGTTACAACATTTACCAATTTTTTAAGGAAATGACGTAATTTACAGGTAAATTACGTCATTCACTGTAACATATAAATCCTTTTACTAAAATATAATATTTAAGTATGCTATTCATGTTCTTATGATTATTCATTACATGTGTGATATTGTTTTATAATTTACCATATTAGATTTGAATTATTGACTTTGCATGTTAATAAGCAATTGTTTGATATATATACTTTTTTTACTTTAATACTTTTGGAATAACCTTGAGATCAAGAACATAGAATAAAAAATATATATTTAAAAAGCGTGATAAGAGATATTGGTTTAATAATTATTATAAAGAAAAATATTGATTCTTACGTAGTTGGTCAACACAACTGTTGAAATTAAAGATCGCTTTTGAATAAAATAATAAAAAGTAAATAATGATAACACATTGAGCGAATTAGGTTGTCAAAAATACGTTTAATTTCACGCTTTTTGATATCCATAATTAATGATGTAGTTGTACGATTTATTAACCTTTTATTAGAATTGTATGCTGCCATCTAAAATGTTTGTTGATATCTTTAATTTGTTATTCAGAGATATGACTGTTTTAGTAGAATACTTCAATTACATGTATAACTGAAAAAGATATTGATTGATATTTAAGCACTGAACTTTTACTTCCGCAGAGCTAATGGCTTGACTGATTTCTTTCAGTTCATTATTATTATTATTTATATTCTTATTGTTTTACTTTTAGCTGGAAAACTAATTAAATTATTATTTGGTTAGGTATTATATATTACATCAACAACCCGTATAAATTTTTATGAAAATATAAATTTAAAATATACGATTTTAAATTATTAGTTATAAACAAATAATTCTCAGGTCTAATTTGATATGCCGATGAATATCGTCTTTTGGCATTTCGAATAAATTACTCTTGCATTAAATGGCTTTTTATAGCCATCCTTCATATTTTAACTAATAGTACACCAGAATGGTATAATATCAATTAGAATGACGGTAGTTATCTTTTATATTCTATAATAAAAATAGTACCAATTGATTGCGTTTTATGGACATTTCCTGGCAAAATGTTCTTAGATTTCATACAATGTAAATTTTTTTCATTAAGTTAACGGATTTTATGTTTTACAATCATTTTTAGTAAAACAATTGATTTTTGCTCGTTGCTGTTTTTCAAGATAGATGTTAACTGGACAGCCTTCGTCAGAATAATGAGAAAGTGTTGATAAAAAAAAACCAGTATTCACTATGAAATTACATTTAATTAAATAAAGTATATTTATATTTTATTGTGTTATATTATATATTATAATATGTACAATTACATTACTGCAATAATAAATATAGGAACAAAAAGAAAAAAAAAGTTGTAAAAACAAAAAATAAAATAATAATTATAAACTATATTAATCAGTTTATAAAACATGTGAAAAGAGATTACGTTAAAAAATACACTTTGCAGTCTTTCTTGACGAGTTCGAACTCCAATACTAAAAGAATTGCAGTATAAAAAGGAACTGTTCTATACAAAATATATTATTATGTATGTATGAATATACATATTTACATATATATATATGTATATGCAATATGTATATAAATCCAATTAAGTTCACTAAACAATCGCACTTGTCGAAAGGACATTTCAAAATATACATTACAACCGTGAAGAAAGTATTCTAATTAGATTTAACGATAGCAGTATATTATATTATAACCTAAGCGAAAATTAAGGTTAGTAGTAAGACATTTCTATAGTATAGGTTGTATTACATAGTAGAGACTAAAACGTTACCATCTACAGTCGTGACGAACGCTACGTGTTTCTCGTATGCAAAGTGTCTTAAGAATATGAATATTATAATAAAAAAAGAGTTAATTATACATAGATATGTATATATAAGGTATTTATTTCCTCCTTCGTGAATAAAACTACGACGACATCGTAACAACGCAAATCCCTTCGACGGCGTTTCCACTCGAATTCCTATGTGGCATTGACTAATTTTCTTCTTCTTCATCTTCGTCTTCTCCTTAATCTTCCGCTATTCATATACATACACGCCGCCGACGGATTTGTTTCACACGTTTAAGACGCGTACGTACAGTAATAGCGATCAAACAAAATCTTCTAGTATTATGTGGGTTTTATAAAAAAAAAAAAAAAAAAAAAAAACAATAATCTGAATAATATTATAATATACTTTTATGTGTCTATTCTCGCCAAGATACCGTCTCACTCGATTCGCGTTTTCGTGTACTCGTGTTGCATAATAACATATATGATATACAGTGCGGTGCTACGGTCATACATTGTGCAGTACAACTACAACAGTGGTAAAGCAGTATAAAACGATAAAATAAAACATTAATTGGAAAACGTATTAAACGAGCATTATACCGCGTTGAAGCATAATAAAGAGTCGTATAATAAACAAGTTATGCAGTTCTATGTCATATTGATTTTATATATATATAGTTGCAATGTAATAGTAGTAGTATTTAACAAGTAACTAGTTGTAGTAGTAGTTAGAAGTATTATAGTAGTAATAACTAAAAGTAGTAGTAGTGCACTGTGCATTATGCATTTTTTTTTTAATTTTTTTTTATATATTTTTTTTTTTTTTTTGCGAGGAGACGTCTTCCGTTTTCTGTTTAGGACGCGATGTACATCAAGTGGAATGACGTGCACATCATGGTGATCACGTTGCCCATGGCCACGCAAAGATGCACTTGTCGGAATGCTCGGTGGATAGCCATGTAGTGTGGACAGTCGACCAACCGTCCTAGGTCGTAGTTGCCCACCACGGTGCCCACGCCCGCCGACTTCTCGATGGCCATTTTCATGGAGATGAGCCGTAACAGTGGCGGCACAGCGTACAGACGGATCACCAACTCCAGCAGGAAGCACAGGCTCAACACGAACAGCTGTATAAGAACACGGAGAAACAAGAACCGTTGTAGTGTGATGTGCGATATAATATAAGTTATGAACGTGGAGGTTCGAAATACAGTGGGCGAGGGTGGATGGGTGAGGAGGCTCACGACGTTACGGGGAAACGACAAAATATATTCAAATCGTGTTCGAAAAGTTACGACAATTGAACTACATGGAACAGTAGGCCAAGGTAGGTCTTAGAATATTTTAATCCAATCAGTGTGGTTTCGTTTTCTCCCCAACGCCGGGTTAAGACGTTTTGATAATTGTCTTATTCTCGTACGCGTCCGGGTGATTCGTTAAAAAGGTTTTTACACAATTTTATTCGAAAACGGGTTTAGCTAAAGTCCGATGACTCGGGATTACGATTTACATTTCTATCTGTCCGATACCTAATACCCGTATAATATGTATCCCGTGTCTGCGTACAACCTATACACTATGTACTGGTGTACAGCGAGAGACGGGTTACTCGACCGGTATACGCACGTATATTATGGAGGTCGTCTTCGATATTTACATTCGTCCGGCGTCACACGGTATCGGTAGTACGTGTGGATTTAAAAATAAATCCGTCGAGGTATTCCGTCCGATGACAAAGACGCGTTACAAGATCCATTTTCGCCTCTCTCCGGCCACGCGATCAATGGGTACGATAACGTACGGCAGACGCGCACGAATTCCAGACGGAACATGTAATGTAGGACGACGCGACGAGGGTGGAGGGCGTCATTCGACGATGAATACGCACGTACGCCGTGACCGACACAATGCGTAATTTTTAGGTGATAGTTGCACTAATGGCTTACTTATAACTGAGTTTTTCGGGATATTGTAAACTATGACAAAATTAACCTTTTTCAAAAGTCGATTTGTTAACTGCGGCGTTAAAAATTTTAACATTATACAATCTGCGATAAAACCGATAAGATAAATTATACAAGTTGCAGCAATTAATTTTATTATACCTACGGTATTAAGCAGTGCGATTCCTTTTAAAGGAACATTAAATAATTCTGTTCAGTAACATTCGATTAATGTGCAGTTTTCAGAAATCTTCGGAAGAAGATAGGGAATGCCTAAATACATACTTTTCTATGGTTTTCAAATTTTTAACCTTTTTATTGTGCTTATGCAAAACACAACTTGTATTTTTTTTAAACTCTTTTAATAAAAATTAATATATGTATTTATAAATTTTATCAATGCAATTATAAGTGTTTTTTTTTTGTTTTCGTAGATTTGCAGAGATTTTTTAAATCTGCGTATCTGATCTGTAAATCTACGGATACAAAAAAATAAGACTTAAAGTTGCATGATAAGTATAATCGAAACTTTAACTCGTTGTCATTTAGTCAATTTAGGTTTTAGAGTGACGGTAAAAAGGATCAAATTGACTTCATAAATGTTGGTCTATCTAAATTTGTTATTAAAAGTAGGTGTTGATGTTTAAAATAATACAAGTTGTATGCGTATGCGCATAATAAAATGGTTAACAATTTGAAAACCATCGAAAAATATGTATTTAGGTATTCCCTATCTTCTCCAAAAACTGCACATCAGTCGGATGTTACTGAACAGAATTATTTAGTGTTAACTTTAAAAAGAATCGCACTGTATAATACCGTGGGTACATAAAACGAATTGCTGCAACTTGTATAATGTATGTTATCGGTTTTGTCACAGATTGTATAATGTTAAATTTTTTCTTGCCGCAGTTTACATATCGACTTTTAGAAAAAGATTAATTTTGCTGCAGTTTACATACAGCCAGTTGTTCTACGCGGAGTAAGGGTGCAGACGGGTTCGGTTCGTGATGGGGTCGCGCGTATCGGGTTCAGTCCAATGACGTGGGTACATAAAAGGTGTGATAGAGGTGCGTATGTTCATACATCGCCCCACCCTCTTCCGGAACATATTTTGTGCGTTGATATGTGTAGCAACGTGTTGTTGGTTTCAAGGATCCGACTCACAAATATCTATCTGAAGAATATAACCGGAGAACAATTGAATTGAACGCACGGTAAAAGGACATAGTTTCTTTCAGACACAATGGGCATTGATCTCTTTGGGACAAATATTTCATATCGCCCCGGGTGGAAAAAAAAGGTCTTTAATTAGGTGTATGCCATTGGTTCGGCGCACGATGATTATAAAGATATGAGGGCGCACCTCAGAGAATTTTAACACCATTCTTGTGCAAAACGTGTTAATCCTGTACGCACCTGTGTGTACGTGTATACGTCCCACATGTTGGCTGCGACGTGAATCTTGCTGAATTGGATGAGTGTGATGGCGCTCAAAACGCTGTTCAATGAGAAGTATTTGGGGAACAGAATTCTCTGGACATCACCAAAAGCGTGTCTGGTCAGGTTAAAGTACAAGCTCAGTCCTGGAAAGAAAAAAAAACATTATAACGTACATAATCTACTGTGAGAATAGATAGTCATAATAATTCTTCATTATCTATGACTGCGAATGGCGCAAATCGATAACTGTTTACCAAATAGTCAAACATAGTTTCAACTTGGTTTTGAAACCCGGGGTACCTAACCAAACCTGAGAAACCGGGTACAAACCAAAATTAAAATTAATTTAAAAAATGTTTAACCAAATTCAAGTGTGAACCAATTTGAAATAAATAAATAAGTAAAAGTTATTATTATTATCGTCGTCACTTCTTGAAAAAGAATCATGTACCTACGCATATGGCGACGTTATGATGTGCTAAATTCATTTTGCGTACGCACGTATACAGCTCTATTTCCGTCAAGTCGAAATAGTGTACTCGTTGCGCACATCGCTAAAAGTCGCTCTCATTGTTCACTGCGATTAATTGCCCCCGACGCGGTGAATAAATTATAATGTACCACCACATGCGTGTGCCGCGAGTCAACCGACAGAAAATGATTACGGATAACCTGCATTGGTGACCACGAGCTAAGATGCCAGTAAAGTGGTGGTCGGCTAAAATTATAATATTTTAACTCGTCTCCTTCGTGCGTATGCCAAGAGTTTCATAAACAAGGGGAAAAAACTGTGTCTGCACACACATAGTTGATGTTTCGAAAAGCGAAACGTTTTACCTTATAGACACGCGTTCACCTATTCTTAAAAGTCGAGTTATTTTTAAATACTCGCGAACAGTGTAGAACACAGCAAGAGTTTTTCGTTGTTGTTAATTTCTTCGTTCACGCGTTATTATGTTAGTACTTAGTACTCATTGCACGGTTTATGACCGCAGAAAATCACGTCGCCCACGGCGATGTTTACTCGGCGGTTAAAACTGGGTTATTAATATTTAATATTATATACGTTTCGAGTTCGTATTGAATGGTAAATTATACAGGTAATAGGAGAACTAATGGCCACACGTTCGTAGCACAATGATACATCTGGGGGCTGATTCGCGTCGGTCTGCAGTGACGTGTACGTGCGAGGTAAGTTTCCGCCCATGGCCAATACCACCCAGAAACGTCTGAATAGTGCATAACATAGGATATTAATATTATTGTACACAATAAGAGTTTTTACAAACCCCTTGAACGAAACGAGTTATGCTCGGAGGGAGAACCCAATCCGTCCCAAAGCTTATACACAACAGTCTTGGTGCGTTGAAAACGCGACTGGATTTGGTTTAGAACGTGATAATATTATGTATACGTTTTTCAACAAAATATTTGCGCGGTGAAACGAGTAAGAAAAAACGTATTCCTCGCTTCACTTCGGAATCTAAAAATCTCAAAAAGTATAGCGATCAATTTTTTACCGAAACCCGTCTTTGATGGCACTACAATTATTAATAGCGATATATATTATACACGATCAAGTATATACAGTGCTGTCTGTACGCTGTTCACGTAACGACATTATTCTTTATGCTATTTGTTTATTGTCGTCGACTGCTGTTTTTGTTTTCAGTTAGGCTTGTTTTATTATTTATTTATTTATTTTTTTTTGATCCCTATCAAACAACTCACCGGAAATGAATGTCATCCAGAATTGTGCTCCCACGTGTGTACAGAATGCGGCCAGGTAGACGAAGTTGACAAACGACCTGGGTTTGATTTCACCGTTGGCGTTCGACGTCCTTTTGATGTTGTTGGGTAACATGGATGCAGCAACCAGAGTGACGGCCAACATCATTATGACGTGGGCGGGTTGAACGAAGAACATTACCCTGCGACAGAAATAAAGTGTTACCTTTCAGTATTTACATCAATTATTAATCCAATTCCGCGGTCAGTAGCATATGTAGGGGAGTTTGGGTTCAACTCCCTCCATTGCCAAAATTCCAGCTAGTAAATAAATAAATAATAATACAAATGATTATTACTTAAATACATCAAACCGTCCCCATAAATAATTTTTACCTACGCCCTTGGCCGCGGTACATAAAATACGATGATGCACAATGTTATTATGTGCGATATTAGAACGGATAATAAATTACTGTGCGTTAATCGCATTCGGGATAGCCATTGGAGAACACATTTCAATGAGCCGAAAAAACTTGTTGGCCACTAAGTATTTGTCATTGACAAACCTTCAATTCACTTTTATCAAGATTAAAATTTATTTACACTTTTAATTTTTGTAACAATGTTATAATCTTGTTTGTAATTGTAAAGTTAAATCAAAAATGTTCTTTATCCTATGTATGCAAGTAATACGTATATTATATTTTATACAAATTATAATTTTAGAATTTAGTTTCAAATTTACATGTATTACGAGTATATAATATACGGACGGAAAATTATTTGAAATTTGAGGAGTACCTGTCATTGTAAATTATTCATTGTTATCTGTTGTAAACCTAACATGATCATTTATCGGAATCGATGATGATACACTCACAGATATTATATTTATTCATTACTTATTTCTTTGTTCCTAAGGGTTTTCATCACAGTATAAGTTGTATTTTCTATATTATTTCTACTTTGGATGATTTAGGGGTACGTTTAAAAAAAAATTAATCAGTTTGGCTTACATTGAAGAACGTAAGCAAAGGATGTTAAAAATGTTCGTTTTAATTGGCATTTAACTAAAGGTATTATTTTTACATAATAGTTTCACTTTGTAGTTTGGTTAATTTTGCGTTGCAATCTTTTAGTTATTTTTAATGTAATGCTTTGAAATGTACCGTACACACACTTTAAAAATAAATTCCCAACAAATTAAAATATAACTATATTATATGACAAGATAATTAATTAATACTGACCATTATATTATTATTAATATAAACACTGTTTAGAAAGCGGACCCTTGAAATATTATACCTTTGATATTGACATGTATTTAAAAATATAAATGCTATGGCTCGATTAAGTGTCCATTAGCATGAAAATCTCATAATAAGTGGATACAAATACTAATCGTGAATTCTATCAATATTAATATTTACTAATGAAGTAATTATTGTTTTAATTTATAAATAAGTAATATTTTATTATCATATAACTAATATAATTTATGTATATAAGCGTATAAATAATTCACTTAACATTTTTTAATATTATTTTATGACTATTTCATTATGATCATATTGCAATACAATAAAAATCATTAATTCTGTTAATATTCATTAAAAATTGTTTTTGGTATTAAGTTATTACAATATATGTTTCAATCAATATGAACGAAAACGTTTTTGATTGATTTTACATATTTAATTCGAAAATAATGTATTCATGAACTGAATTTAAAAATATTTTTAAAAATATTCTTGAAAAAAATTATCAGTAACTTGTTTTACATAAATATTAATGAGCAAAACCAACAGAAATAAACATTCGGTTTTAATTTGCTTTCCTATTATTAGACTGATTTCAGATTTTCAGTGATAAATTTCACATATTGTTGGGTACCCTTGATTTTTAACAATCGATTATTATTGTTCCCGAGACTTGCCTGTCGCTAACTAGTCTGGTATGCCCTTGGGGTTAAATTTCTTATAAACAAAATTCTATTGTTTTCTTTTGTTTTTTGCCATCTAAATAAATACACTGAGTTATTATTAACACCAATTATATAGTTATATAATTAATAAAATATGTAATATAAAATTAAATCACTTATTTCTGATTTTGAATAATAAACAATAAAGATTGAATTGTTTAGTATTATTTTTAAGGTGAAGCAATTAAAAAGTTCAAAAGGTACCTAAACTATGGCGGTTAATACCAAATATAAAGAGTATAAATAAGGTATAAAGAGATGCAATTGTACTAGAACGAATGATTCAAAAAAAAAAAAAAAAAAAAAAAAAATAATAAAAATGACGCTTTATAAACTCAAATTAATAGTCTGAAGTTCACAGATTAACCATTGGACTAAATTTTAGAAACTTTAAACCACTATTCACTATTAATTATTATGAGATATTGTATTAATGTTATGAACACGAGCATGTCGAGTTTTCAAATTTTTTTATTTGAATAAAACAAAATTTAACTAAAATAAATTACGAGTATGGTATATTAGCATGGTATCGTATTACGATGAACATTCTTCTTATCGCATTTTATGCAACTATATTATGAAACATAATATTATTATGTAGATTTTTGAAAACTACAAGGAAACGAAATATAACCAAAATTTTGATTGTTTATTCTATTTTTAATTGTTCAGTAATTCAAGATGAATACTTGTAATTGCAATTGTTTTCGTTTAAAAATATTTTGTCATTTTATTATGATGCCGAAATCTGTAAGTACAGATTGGTCGTACGCGTTGTGTATAGAATAATGAGTTTTACATCAAACTTTTTGTTTGCTCAAAAATGATTTAATACTTTATGTAAATATATTATAAATACGTGTAATCCAATATAATCGAACATATGATACCGATTATGACGTTCAGTCAGAACGTATATGTATCGTGATATACGTATGCAAACTTACACAAATATATGCATTTTTAATTTCTCTTCGAATTACCTATTCAACTACCAATTCGTGATTTGGCATAATGACTGTACATGTTTTACTTGGGCATATATAGACATATCGTATTCCACCTGCGATTGAAACTTTACTCCGAAATACCATCGATCGCCATAGGCCGTGAAAACGCAGCTGATCGGCAGATATAAGTAGTACAGTAGTCATTCGATAATTCGAAATTCAGAGGACTAAGCAAAAAATTTTATTTATAGAGGTTTACCGAGTGTTCGAATAATCCAGGAAAAAAAATTAATTCGAATTAAAGAGGGGTGAAAAATTATATGTTTATATTACATTTATTAACTGACATTTATTTATTATACATATTATGTATTATATTTTACATTTATTTATTATATTGTTATATTTTACATTTTAAAGAAATCCGTTCTTTTTTTTTGTGTTAAATTGTTGGCCACAATCTGGTCCATAGCGTTATCTAACTTACTGATAGCATTAGAAATTGTATCGCATCCTTTTTCGTATATTTCAGAATGCTCGAAAAATGTTCGCAATCCTGACATAAAAATGGTAAAATGATACGATTAAAGTCTAGATTAGGTAGGTAAGGTACGATAAAATTTATAAGCTACGATAATATTTAATCACCGTCTTTATTAATTTCACTGCGAATACGTCAAATAGATATACATCTGAATAAACTTCATACATATGAACATAAGTATTATCGCGTTAAAGCAAATTCGAATTATTGAGGTTTTGGAAAAAAAAAATTTGAACTGTAGAGTGAGTCCTACCAACAAACATTTCTAATTATCGAGGGGACTGGAATACATGTATTTTCTTCTAATTATAGAGGTTTTCTCAGGGGACTAAGCGTTTAGTTCGATTTATGGAGTTTTTCGAATTATCGAGGTTCAAATTATCGAGTGACTACTGTATTATACATGTGATTAATAACTATTAATCTAACCGTGGTAGGAGTTGAACGTCTGGAACAAAGCGGTTTTTGTACAAGCTAAACAAGTTTGTGAAGTTCGAGACGACGATAGTTAATGAGAAACGAATGGTAGACGATGTACCAAGAACTCGGACATGTTTTTATGATCAATCAAACATAACAGAAAATCGAAATACCTGCGTACATAACCAATTAATGTAATGTTATATGGTTATGCATTTTAAACTCAGTTCTCGAGCAAAATGATTGCAATAGCAGAACACTGCAGGTACGTCTAGAAGACTAGTATAACTTATGAAACATATTATGCAATACCTGTGTATTTGATCATTTGAGTCGGAATTAGTAATTTAGGTTTCATTGACTAAATTCTTAATTTTTCAAATTGAATGTATAATATAAATATAAATCTAACAGAGTTAGGTAGAGTGAAAACAATGATTACCTACTTGAAATGAATACATGATATAATTGATATGTATATGATACAATTGTTAAATTGATTATTCTTAAAACAATAAGGTTCGAAGATAATAGAAGTCGTGAAAACCGTAATTTTTTTCGGTTCCTGTTAGAAAATCGTATTATTCGCTTGGAAACATTGTTCACCCCTATAAGCACGTTGCGCCTACGCACTGATCCGCGTAGAAGTCTGATAATACAAGCGATACGTGTATGTATGTAATTACACTTACTTGTAAGCCTGCGATTTCTGCACATCTTCTAAGAATGAGGTGCACTTGTGCACGGTGCTCTTGGTCACGGTCATCATAGCGGTCATCAGGGTGTCGTTGGGTTTCTTCAGCTCAACTTTTTCGACGGCCGGCGGGTGCTCCGTTGACGGTGCCGTCGTCGTCTCGTTGTTGGCCAAATACTTGTAGGCCGCCGAGTCGGCCATCGACATCCAAAGGTGGTGGTGACCATGTCCTGGTTTGAAATTGTTGTGATTCGCCGTTCCACACATCGTAATCGACGTGTGATGATCAGATGTTATCGTATTTATATATATATATATATATATATGTGTGTGTGTGTATATATATATATTTATATATATATATTAAAATATATATATATAAAAATATATATATTTGTTCGTATTAGATGTACGGTGACGAGACTGTGATGATCGGTTTACGGCGACGAAATCAAATACGATTCAAAACTGTGCGTGAATCAGCAGATACTACTACTCGGTGATGATCGAACGATTAGCATTTTACACCGCCGCAAAATGAAGACTGAAACATGGAAATGTGTGATGCACTGCAAGAGCCGTGAAACGATACGAGCGCGCTTAATGTTTTCACTGAAAAGGACTAATGGTCGGGCAACGAGACTATATATATACGGCCGCCCGCGGGGCGGCGGCTGCATGGCCTACGTGACTGAAACGTCGAGGCGGCGTTTACACGGTCGGCATGTTCCAATCGCTTCAGGTCGTGCCGCAGTGTAGATGGGAGGGATAGCAAGAGGAGTGAGTGGAGAGTGACTCTTGGATTTTTTTTTTTTCAATTTAAATGTTTCAACGTACTAATTTTTTCGACGACACGCGTACGCACGCATTAACCATCTCGAACGACACGCGTCCATGGCAAAATTTTTCCGGGTCACTAAATCGCGATCGATTTTTTTTTCCCGCACCCCCATCGTCAGCCAGAACGGGGGGGTTTTTTTTTTATTATTATTTATCGGAATCAGCTGACCCCTAATACCGGTCAATGTCATCGGGCCGTCCAAATCAGATGTACGGTGCTCGGACACGTGTCTCGGATATTGTTAGGTGTAAATAATCAAATCATTAAACGCGACGGTCGACACGTCTGACGGACGGCCGTCGACGATCACCATAACAGTAATATTTATTAATAGTTAATAAAAATGTTGTCGTATCACACGTCATGTGTGCTGCTGCGGGTCTCGTGTTTTCAACTAATCTTACAGCGGAAACGTACATCATCTTTCTGCGACGGTCCTTGGTTATTGACGACGACGTGTGGCAAAACGAAAAGATTGATATTAAGATGTAATTGAATAATTCGCTGTTCGACGATTTTATCTACATATGCCATAATGAGAGGTCGGTGGTTAAGACATTGTTTCAGTATGACGCGGGTATACGAGTATATTATAATAATGAATTGTATCGATACCGTGCAGTGCATAAATGTGGTGTACGTTCGTTTGATGTGATCGTCCTGTGGCATATTTTTGTAAACTCCTTTCCAATTCGCGCAACGACGTTTTTCGTGTCCGCGATCACAATTTCGGTGGTAGTGATTAATGGCTTAAGTTTCTGTAGATAAATACAGGCAATATTGGAACACAATTAGGGTACGTTCCCTCGATCAAAACTCAAATGAACATGACTACGTGCTACAATAATTATCACATCTCATAGCATTGTGTTCTTTTTCTTTTGTCGATTGTAAAATGTACATTTTTAATAACTGAATATTCAATATTAATCGACAATCGCGATTGTTGTCTAAACAAAAGAATCCAAGTTCAGTAAATCCTAAAAATGTAATATAATACGAATTCTTTGTTTTGTGTTATCAACGTCGATATATGTTACATCGGAATTAAAATGAATTAAATTGTTTGGAGTTCTTTGATGAATATGTACGTGACAATAATAATGTGTTATAGGCAGAATTGGAAAAACTTCGCCGACCAAGATATCTATCTTTGAATGTTCTAAAAATATATCATTGGCCTATATTTTTATTTCAACACAACTTTTCGGAAGTCTGTTTTAAATTTGTTCGAGCATGCACGGTTTTCTCGCCTAGATTTTATCGAGAGCTCATCCGGCTCGGCTTGAACTGTCAGTCCAAAATCAGTAGGTGCGTGTGTTATGACATTGAGTATTATAGAGATGCCATAAAATATGCAGTCATACATAACCACGCATGAAGCAACTAAAACCTCGTGAGTAGTATGATCAAATGAGTAAAAATATATTTCAGAAAAATACTTACACTGCACGAAATCGTATTTTTAAATAAATATATATAAAATTATTTAGAATATATATATATATATATATATATATATATATATATATTTGAATATCTAGCTTATTTGTATCTGAGGATACATTGATATTATTAAAAGAGCATCATCTATTAGTAAGTACAAATTCACCGTTATAAAAACCGATCACAACGATGGCCGATGGGTGTTTGATTTAATTAATTGATATGGTAAGTTTTTTTTGGAAGACATACTTTAGTGAACATTTATACAAAAATGTGTATCAAAATGTCAAAAATATATCATTTCAAATATATAATATTATTATAGACGTAATATAATTTTTAGTGCGATAAATCAAATCTAGGAGTGGTGGTAATAATAACTTTCATTAGTTTTCGTCGAACATTATTGTAAATTTAGAAATTTCAAGGTTTGAGTAAATCCATTTAACAATCACTAGAGCACCATACATGGTTATTGAAATTAATTATACTTAGGATTTATATTTTTATTGTTGACTAAATTTGTTAACTATTTTCAATAATATTTTATCAAATTTTTTTTAGACATTTGTTAGTATTCAGTGTGCTTACATTAGCCACTATTTATAAACGAGGACACATTTATACAAGGTATAAATACTTATATTTGTTAGTACCAAACCAATACGATTTTCCCTATCTGCAGATTTAAGAAAACTAAAAAATATTAAATGTTGAACATTAAAGCGGCGCATCGTTTAAATATTATCTTTATTTAATTTTAAATATTATCTCTTTGATGTACTTTTTTATTTGTGAGCTAATTATACAACGTACCTAAGACTTGTTACAGGCTATCATGTTTTAAAACGCATGAACAACTAGATAGTTCACCTTTGATATGAACGATAGGCAGCCATATATAATTTATATGTAATAACTTATTTTATATACATTATTATTAATAACCTTTGTTAGTGTGCTTTAAAAATATATTACTCAACACTTATGTAGAACAGCGTTTTTTTTATTTTGCTAATATTAAAAAGATTCATAAATATACTCTTATTTGTTTACATACATGATTAAAATTAAACAACTTAATTATTGTATAAAAATGGATGAATTGTATTGTATTAAATTAATATGTCTTCCGAGTTTACTACATTTATATTATGGTACCTACTTATAAAGTGAGTTATAATGTTATATAATTAGTATTTACATAAATTAAATAATTCTTTGTTAATAGTAATTTGGAATAAATAATAATTGTGAATTATTGAATAAAATAATAAAATAATGTCTTACCCAATGAGCTCATAAAATTATTAAGCTGAAATTATTCAGAAAATCCATCGTTTTATATTATTGTTAAATTATTCAAATTTATAACCATTAACTATCAAAATTATATTACTTAATATATAGATATACAGTATACGTAATGATTGTAGATGGAGTATAAGTTAAAATGATAGGAAATTAATAATACAATTAATAACTATGGACGGATCTATTAACTATGTTAATAGGTCTATATTAATAAGCAATGTATTTATATTTTTAAGATATCAATGTCTAATAAGAATTCATTTTAAACAATCTCTTCTATTAAAATAATTTATCTCTATGTTAAACGACCAATTTTTTTCTCAATACATTTCTTCCTTTATTTTTCATATTTAGATTGATGATGATGATCCTAATGATATATTTTTAATTCAAAATCATCAGTCGTACATTACAAACATAATAATATTTCTGGCTAAGTATTTATTTATTTTTATTTATTTCTATGTATAAACTATTAATTTGTATATTTATATGAAATTATTATTATCTTAATGAATTTATAGCTAATGCAGCCTTTTACTACGTATTTTGTAATATTTGGGTGTCTAATGAAAATACGTATGTTGATTCATGAATTTAAATTTAGTCATTTATACATGTACTATATAGGTTATTCATTAAATAGGAAATCATTTTCATATTTACTTATAGTCTATAGTAAATAAACAAATTCTGAATAACTTTTTTGTAAGAAATATTTTAAGTATCTTGTATTTAAAATGAATAACAGTTAAACAGTCCGTTTGCCAGTTGGCTCTAATTTTTTGTTAAAACAAAAATATATTGTTTTTACTATCGATAGAGCCATATTTATAAATACATTATAATATTATATATCATTATGTGCTTGTTTACTAATAATGTGTATCAAGTACCTGTGCCAAGAAAAAGAAAACATTCATTGAATTTTGAAAATATTGTGATCTTGATAGAAGCTTAAATTTTCGAAAGTGGTTGTGACATTTCAGCATATGGCTTGAATTAACTATTACGCATAGTACGTAGTATTTTATTAATCACTAGTACAATTTCGAGGACAGTATTTGTTTATTTTATATCCATACGTTATTATTAAACAAACGTAAGATAATTACACGAGAAAGAAAAATGTACAACAACTATTAAGATTTCTGATTTATATTCTTCGATGATAATAGTAATAACAATAATAATAATAATAATAATAAAAATACGAATAAAGGTATTAGGTATGTATTATACATTATTTGGAAATAAAAATATAATATTACATTATAAAGAACGAATATTTATCTGCAGAACTCATTATTATTTGTATGATTCTATTGAAAATAATCTTTTTATCATTGTGTATAATTAAGACATCGATAGATTCAAGACAAATAATGTTTATTGAATATTAACTGGACTAGAAAATTCTCGAAAGTTAATCGTACATTTAATTTTCTCAATTAATAGCACAATATTTTATTATTTAAATATTATATTTATTATAAAATTATTTACAACGTGATGTTTTTCGGTAGTTCTCGCGTATCTAATCGTCGTGGTTACTGATAAATACGATAACCGGTGACTGGTAACTTCGATCGTTCATGTTTAGACTACTGGGAGTATAATGCCCGTACAAGTAATGTATATTTTGTCATGATTCTTGTGAAAAATCGTTTTCCTTTTTCTTAGTCTAAGATGAAATGAGTATTGTTTAATTAATTATTTCATTAATTTTATCGTAAACGAAGGTCAAGAAGATCAAAAGTGTATAGAAAATTAAGTGTATATATCTACATAATTGTCTCACGTATTTTAATTTACAATTATTTTATGTAATGTTAGATTACTCTAGTTTTTTTATGCACCATCCGGCTTTAATCCGAAAACGCCTGGACTTAATTAAATTATTTATTTATTAAATTAATAAAGTTAAGGTATTTCAACATAATGTTGCTATGATTATATTTCAACGTAATAATATATATTCTACAATATATACATAATATTATATCTGAAAAAACAATTCAAATTTTCATTATAACTTATTGTGTTATTGAAAGTCTGTGTTGAAATATGTTTCAGAGCGCTGTCAAATAAGACATTTACAAATAGTAAAAATAAATGTTCAATTGACATGGTATACTTGTTTGTTGTTTACTGGTCTAATTGTTGAATAATATTGTTTTTTTAAACTGAAAATAAAATATGCAAAAGAGAACATTTAACATTTGTAATTTTATAACAAAACTTTATATGTCTTTTTGGTAAACCAAATTTAACATTGAAACTTTTTTAAATAAACAAGAAACCCAAGTAAGTTGAGAGTATGATACTAAGTACCTACTCGTTATACAAAATGCCGACGGGACAGTACTTTATATTAAATTATAAAACAAATATATTTACTCGAAACACAAACGCTTTAATGTAGTCTGTATGAATTGGAGATTACATATGAAAAAAGTTAGTAGTTATCACATAACATTTTTACAAGAGAAAATTTAATATTTTAGAGCTCCTACTCATCAAACATTTGAAGAAATAAAACACTTATTAATGGTTCGTATTATTATAATTTTAATGATCTGTGTTATAAAAAAATTATTTGAAAAAAAACTGGACAAAATGGAATTCCCCTGTACCCATCAACTATTAACAAAGTGACAACATTTTGGGGACTCGCTTCAGATTATGGTATAATCGTCTTACGAAAAAAATAATTTTGATTTAACTATTTATTTTATCAATTCATTCTGTGGGATATAAAAATATATTCATTATTTTTGTTAATCATAACTTATTATTCATACTACGCATAACATAATAGTTATTTTTCGGCCATATATTAGAAGACTTTTATATTTTTATTAAATTACGTACGTGAAATAACATATTGTGTATTTGTTTAATGCAATGCAACTTTACATTACCATAAAAATTGTCCACGTCCGTAAAAATTTGAGGATTAAAACGCATAAAAATATATATGTATATTTTAATTCATTTATTGTAACACAATAATGTCTAAAAATATTCTATTTTCATTAGTTTTTAAAATTTATGTAGTTAACGTATAATACAACTAATGTATTCATGTATAATTTGTAATTACATTGATACCTTTAATTACTCTATAAGTTGAATCACGTTTCGCTGTACTGGAAATTCATGTTTTATTTGATTATAAAGTTTCAGGCAATTAGATGCATAAATATCGAAGATGTTTTAGTATTATCATATTTAGCTTTCATATTATATCGCCACTTAGTTCGTATTTCATTTTAGAATACAGATAAAAACTTTAATTTATGAAGGGAATCGAGTTATATTTGAAGAGAGGAAGAAATTTAGTTTATGACTAGTTTGAGCCTCATCTATACACGTTCGTATAAAATGCTATTTTTGTAAAACAAATATTTTTAATAAAATTAAATTTATTTGTTTGAAGTATGGACTGCTTACAACATTCATATGTTGGTTAAATATTCCATGACAAATAAATTCGTTTATTATTCATTTATTGCCGTTTTTTTTTCAGCGTAATAAATATCTAGTACCTACATTAGCTGCATAAGTTTTACTTTTTGGTGCGATTACCGATTATGCAAATAATTTTATGCAACTGCTGTAATAATCTTATCAACATACTTTTGCAATTGACAAATAGAAAAATATTTAAGCGATGAAGTATAATGGTTAGTAATAGATTAGCGGATTTGGTCGGCTGACCGTGGTATAGACGGCACGTGTGTGTTGTATTATGTAGTATCTACCTATGCCTATTTCTATAGCAATAAAAATAATCGAGGTTAGTTGATGATTCGTTTGTGAAATACTTTTGAAAAAAAAATGTTATAGGTAAGTAAACATTAAAAATGTATTCTCCTGGTTAGATACGAAACCTTAGTATGTAAAATATTTTTTTTATACAGTATATTATATTACACGTATATATTACACATACAACAATGTGATACTACACATAATAAAATATATTATAAAATTGTATTATAAATAATGGGTCAGAATACATTATTTTTTAACCTTATTGACTTTTGTAGGGTATTTAATACAAGATAGTCGATTAACCGTTCCTGTTTTTAAAAGTCAATAATTCTAATTCTAATTATAATAAAGTTCTAGTCTATAATACATTTTTAATAAATCAATAAAATATTTTTCCTGCACCTTTATATATTTATTGGCTATTATCTCATTATTTCTATATATATTACTTATAAAAATATTAATTGTTTAATATATTTTAGGAGCAAAATTGTATTTTTATAAATAAATCACTTATTATCATAGAGAGTGATTATTTAAGAAAATTAAAACTATAATTAAATTTGTTTTCTTTAAAGATGTTGTGACATCTCTTACATTCCTTTTAACAGTTTAAAATGTTTCATTGCTACTTAATTTTCGTCAGTGCAGGATCTAAGGGGGAGGGCGTACGGTAGTTATTGCCTCTGGTCGCCTCAATTTCTAAGGCTTTTGATTATATATAAATTAAAATTTTAAAAGTTTATTTTGCACATCTATGGTCAAAATCATTGCTATGAAATTCCTTTAAAGTAATAATTTTAATAAATCTCATAAATTTATAGCTCATAATTAAAAATCGGATTTAATAGATATTGCAATTTTTTATTCATATCAGGTAAATCAAATCTGATCAATTATGTATATGAATTGGATTAATTACAGTTATCCTATTTAATTAAATTTTTTGCAATTTTTGACGTTGCAATACTTCACATGTTAAAATATACAAATTATTATTTCTTAAGTAATTTTACAATAAAATATAACTATAACGTAAATTTTCATATGTAGTGAAATTTAGTTAAGCATTTTTAAAATTATAATTATCTGAGTTATCTACAAAACTCACAAGTTTAGAACAATCAAATAATTAATTACCTAATAGTTTAAACATATTTAGTGAAATTGAAAATATTTTGATAATTATTTCCATTCCAAATGGGAAAATAGTTAAAGATAAATATGTCTTTAATAATAATAAAATAGTTAAAGATAAATATGTCTTAGAAAAAATGATAGATATAAAACTATTAAAACTTACTTTGGGTTATGGTAGGAAATCAAAATATTAATTTAGGTATAAAACCAAATTTTTTAAATTATTTTTATTATGCTCCAATAACAAATGTAGACGTTGAACGTATTTTTTCATTACATAAATATATTTAAAGTAACAGACGAAACTATTTTCAAGAACACAATTTAGAAATTTTTATAATTATAAATTTTATTAATTCAGTAAAATTATATTAATGTCCTTCATATTATTTAAGTAAGTAATTAACGATAATATATTTGATATGATTTTATTTTGTAATTTTAATATACTTATGATTGTAATTTTAACACATTTATATTGCAATTTTGATAAATGTTGATTGTAAATATAAATAAATATTGGCATCTTTTTAGTGCAATTTTAAAATATTTTTAACACAATTATATCCAGTCTTTACTCATAAAACTCGAATATCAAATTTTAACAATTGCTAGTTATTATCGATTTCAAAAAAATATTTATGTATATTATATACTCAGAAAATCTAGTCCTCTGTTGAGATAGAAAGAATATCATATGTTAATATGTTAATTACTGATACATTAGTTTCAGACTTCGGTATTTATTTACAAAATAGCATATCAACATCAACAATTGATATATTTTTTTGGTTTTGCAACTATTAAAGCTTGATATAATTATTTAGTTGGACAATTGTAGTCAAAAGCGTAGTGTTGAACTGTTGTGTGCACATATATGTGTACGACATTTTAGTTTTTATATTTTATTATTATACCAAATTCCGAAGTTTATTGTTTTGTGTGAGTATTGTAAGAATTATGGAGAAGAAAATATATAGTGGTACTGAAAAAGTAAGAGAAACAAGATGAAAAAACAAAAGTAAATTCAAAATCTACCAAAATATTAAATAATTTTTCAGATGAAAAGGCATGATGAAGAAGGTAAAGATTTTTATTTATTTATGATAGTTGATAGTAAGTTACGCCCACAGTGAACATATATTCAGAAATGTAAAATAAATTGCAACTGGTGTATGTAAATAATTTCATAAAGTAATTTTATACAATGTAGGTAACCTATTTATTTTTTAAATTTTTATTTCTATAACTATTATTTTATGAATTTTTTTTTTAAAATAATATGAAAATTAGTTGAATATTTTTAAGCAAATTTTGATTATTTTGGCTGCATATTCCGATTATTTTTAGTTCAAGAATTTCTTAATCCTATTAATGATGTATTACGATATAATTCTTAAAGATTTAAAATATTCCTATTAAAATTATTAAATTAAAAACAAATTGTGACTATTATCGTTTTTTCAAATCTTAGTCCTAGTCCATCAATATCAAATTTCACCCGTGCACATGATGATCATGATAAAAAAAATTAATAAAGTGTATTTGAATCAACTGAAATCTTTGATCTTCAAATTAAGACTAATGAATTTTCGAGAAATAAAAACAGAAATAATGAATTCGCAAACGTAATTAAGTTAAATTTTGTTGACTCCGGTACACAACCGTCTAATTTTACTTATTCACAATATTCGTATGTTGTGAAAATGAGATTAAACTAAACTGAAATTATGATTTCAATAACTGGACAAGTGATGGTAAGAAATTAAATCCCGATTGGTTTTTTTAAAAACTTGTAAATGTTGAAAAAATTTAAAGAATTTGGCTTAGCTATTTTTTATATTGTCTGAATAAAATAGAAGAATTACTTAATATATCTAGATTAACAAATACAGGTTTTATTTATAGGAAAGAAGACACCGAAAAATTGCCTATGCATGAAAATTCAAAGATTCATAGGAAAATGTATGTTTCGTAAAATCATTAGAAATGTCTTTGAATAATGGTGCTGTGTACAAAGAATAGCAATATGTTGTTCAAAAAGTAAAGATCAAAAAAAAAAAAAAAAAAATCAAAACGAAATAGTAAAATCGGTTTTGTAAACAACTGTTGACATTATAATGCACTTGGCAATGGAGGGAATTTTTTTTGTTGAGAACGGATGAATTTATTTCAAGCAGCTCAGTAAAATCTAATCAAAGTGAAAAATTGTTGAAATTTTTATATTTAGTATTCCGTTACAATGAACTATTATAAATACGTCTTGAAAAACACAAAAAAGGAGGTTTATCTTATTTTTTTTTACAGAATTCAAAATGAATTTTTAGATATTATAGTAAATAGAATAAAGGATGAAATTATTTTGAAAATTAAAGGAACAAAATATTATTCTCTTATACTTGATTGCACATCAGATATTGCACATGAAGAACAAATGACCCAAGCTGTACGATATTTTGTACAAAATAATGATAATGAATGTGAAATTGAGGAGAGTTTTTTAAAATTAATGTGTGTTATAAGAAATCCGGTGCAGCCCTAACAGAAGATATTTTGGATAGTGTTTGAAAATATATCAAGATATTGGGGACAGTCATATGATATTGGTTTAAATATGAGTGGGGAATCAAAGTGTAAATAATGGAAATTAATGGGTTTGTGAAATGCATTCAATGCTCAGCACATAGATTACATATATGTTAATAATGCAAAAGATTTATCAGAGGTGGAAAAGTGTTTTGGTAGACTACAAAAGCTATTTGATATTTTTTCTGGTTCGACTCAAAGTTAGAATATTTTAATATATCATTGAAAGTATATAGTTCAACCAGGTGGTCAGTCAAATATTGTACTATAAGGTAATTAGATACTTAATTCGAAAAAAATTTTAAAAGTTTTAATAATCTTAAACAAGAAACTTTGTCAGAAGAATGTACATTTGAAGCTGAGAACTCGATAAGACACTAAAAAATATTTCATTTATTTGTAAGCTAAATGTTTGGGATAAAATTCTTAAAGCCATATACCAAATTAATGTAATTTTATAAAAACCTAAATTCACAATCGACGTAGCTATTTATCTCCAAGGTTTCATTAATAGAATAGAAAAGTTTCGAGAGGAAAGAATTGATGGGGCATTAACCGAAGCGAAAAATAAAGCAGAAATATTAAATTTAGAAAAAGAATTCTGCTATCTGGAAAGATTGCAGAAGATGAAACTTTTAAATCTGAATGCAGAAAAAAGATTTATTATACCTAATGATTAATATTAATATGAAGAATATTGCTGATAATTAGGGTTCGGAATTTATAGGACTCAAAAAAGACAAAATATTCATTCAAACATGCACGAAAAAATTATAAAATATGTATAAAAAAGTAATAAATATGCAAAAAAAAATATTTATTTATTTATTATAAGTTAATTAGTAAATTTTAAAAACCTATACTTAAAAAAATTATATTATTAAAAACTAAAATATGGCCCGGTTGACATTTGAGATTTTATTAAACTGAAAAAATAGTTAAACAAATATATTTTCATTATTTGTGAAATACGAAATAAATATGTTGTATAATACCTGTTAAGTTGTTGCATTGAACTATCAATATTTTTGTTAAATTCATAGTGGACAATCAAAAATAACAACGAATAACTACGAAAAATAATATTGAGTTTTATATGATGCACGTTTTCCACGTTATTAGCGTTGTGTTATGTAACATTATTTAAAATAAATTTATAATTGGTTATGAATGAAAAACATTAATTTTTTTTAGAAAATATTAAACATGCGAAAATCAATGATAATCGACAAAATATACACTTTTTCTCTAAAATTAACGAAATATGCAAAACATGCATTTTTAATTTTAAATTTTTAAATTAAACATTGTATAGCTCGGATTTATAGCTTGGTCTACTATAAATCGAGAGCATACAGAACAATATGCAATTTCTATAACTTCCGAACCCTACTGATAGCATTCTAACTGGATCACGTCAACAATTTGAATCAATGGAAATTATTGCTCAAGATTTTTCATTTATAAATGCAACAAATATTCTTGGCCCATTGAAGATTTAATACGTCATGGAATTAATTTATGCATGAAATAAGAAAATGGTCTTATAAAAATTGATGCTATTTTAAATAAATTTTATATTTATGTATTAGATTTTTTTTATTTTATTTATTGTTTCAGTACACTTAGTGATATAACATGTATTTAGTAATTGTGTAATTTTAAATATAATAAATTATCCATATAGTTAAATTAATTGTATGTAGTAGATATAAATTACTATCGCAAGTCAGTAACATTTTATTGAAGTTGGTTGACAAAAGTTATATGGTTTTTTAAATTATATTGCAGTACATACATTAATTATATAATTATAAAATTATATTTTTTTCCATAATTATAAATGTTAGGGGTTAACACTGGTGCTAAAATTATATTATCTCCGGGTGGCAAATACTCTAGTTAGATCCGACAAAGCTTTTCGTGTCAATCAATATCAACATTTAATACTCCAGTAGATAAATTGTTATTTTATATTTTTAAAGTGACTAGATACTTTAATATAAAAAGTAGGTATACACACAGAGGTATTGTATTATATATATTTTAATGAATGTACGTTGTATCTTACATGCACACAGGTATTACTTTTATCTAATCTTCAAATAATTTAAATAAACTAACTATTAATATAATATTAGAATAAAATAATAGTCTAAAATTAGAATTTAGATTGGTGAATGACACTATATTTACAGTGTGTAAATACTCAAGTTACTATAAGTATTTAAGCTGAGAGATCTTGTATGGAGATTTAAAAATATAAAATACGTTAAAAAATTTAAAATAAAAATATCATTATAATATTTTGCATGTTTACTTTATAATATAATGCTTAATAGTAGTATAAAATGTTTTTTTTCTTTTAATTTTATTTGTATATAAAAGCAATAAGAAACAAGAAGTACGATTGTCAGTCTCTTAAAGTTAAAAATTACAAAAAAAGTGTTTATGATGGATTATTGTATTGGAAAGAGGCTTAGCATTAAAAGAAAGATTATTAATGTGTAATCATTATTTATATTTTTATCTTATGATATTTTAAAAAATTAGTAAAATTAGGACCTAATTACTATTTAAGTACGTAAATTAACGAATAGCTTTAGCAATCTGATAAATAAAATCATTTTTGATTGAATTTGATAATATTTTTTAACAGCTAAGGTCAGGGTTAGACGTTAAAATGCTTAAAAAAATCTACATATTTGAATCAGGTAAAAAAATAAGTGTTTTTGTTTCAAACATATAATTGTAATGCACTCGCATAAGCTGAAAAAGCTTAAATTTGTACAAATCCTAAGATGATTAACGTGTATTTCAATACCATACACTCATACTAAATCGCCAATAAAATTAATTTAATTGAAGGTCTATCGCCGACTGGATTGACCGAAATGTTCAACGTTACCTTGGATTGTATGTACACTATATATATCCGAATCTAACACTACAGAAAAAATGATTTATTAACACTCATTAAATTTATTATTTGAATAATAAATAAAATAAGTGAAATTCTATATAATTTGGCCACATCAATTTGGTGTATGACACTATGAACTCGCTAAAAACACGACAGAAAAACGACAAATTAAAATAAATCATTATTCATAAAAATCTTTATTGAAAATATTCCTTCAGAAACGGCATTTTTTCAACATAGAAACATTTAACATGTTTAAGTTATCAAAAATGAGTATTCATTTATTCCATAACTGATAAAATTGAAAAAATAAATCGTTTTAATTTATATGATACATAAAATAAATTAAAATACATATTATTTTTTTACAATTTTTTTTTTACTTTTATGTCTCGAAAATTGTATATAAATTCATTCAAATATTCTTTTCTCCCAAACGTTAGAAAAATTATTCCTATTGATATTGAACTTAATCAATCAAGTGTGTTTGTTTGTATTGTTGTGTTTAAATATGTTTAGAATAAATAATTTGGTATATTTTGGCATGATAATTTAATGCAAAGTTCACGTATGTATCTAATATATATTTTCAAAAATTTAAATATATTTAGCTTGAGTATTTTTACCAATAAAGACGATTATTTGTATTTTTAAACAAAAATATAGATTATATATAAATTATATAAATTTCAAATATCATTCATTAACTCCCTTACTGTTCAGAGCACAGCCAAAACTATCTTACAGATTTATTTTTTCAATGTTAAGCGAATTTTACTTATTTCTATTTACAGGTGCATTTAGAGAAGATTTTTAAAAATTAGCCTTTTAGAGGTCAATACAATATTGGGCTCTGAGTTGGATGTATAAATGTTTTAATTTTTTGGTACTTAAGGAATATTATTATTTTGATTATTATGTCGGTTTTAATATTTACCAATTAAGGTATACGTAAATTAATAAAGTATAAAATAATAAATATCATTAAAATATACGATGACCAAACGTTTTTTCAACCTATATTTAATTTTTATACCAAAATTGTAATTTCTTTTATTATCATCTGGAGACCGGATCATTCAACTAGTTTGTAATAATTCTAAGATATAAATCTCATAAATTACAAATTGCGTTTATTTAAACTTTTGGGAATTTTCTTTATAGGTTTGTGTTTTGAAATTTTTTTTTTATGTCAAACGAATACATGATTTTAGGCCGTAGGATTAGATACGCGACTAAGAATATAAAATTCCTTTCTTACGTAAAACACTTAAGCTACGAATATTTTACGATAAAATATTCAATATTTACATTACTCCGACTATCATTCTAAAAATCGCTTTTTTTAATGCATTGCCTTCCAATTTAAACAAATAACAGAATCATAGCACATTCTTCATAGAAGTCATATAGTCGTTTATCTTTTGAAACCCACGTGAAGTTCAAATTGTATTTCACTTTTGACACTTCCGTAACCATAGTATACTGTTCAAGGAGAGATACGTGGAAGGACAAATACTAGGTCTTTTTTAAGACGCACTCAACTTCTATTTTTTCATCAGTCTAATTTTTTTTTAAATTAATTACTCTAAAAAAAACCTAATTAAATACATAGTTTCAATAGAAACTTATAAATTATTGTTTTTCATAAGCGTTTATATTGTGTCAGTAAATTGAATAAAACGTTCCAATCACATACTTAATAACCACTATATTATGGTTGAATTTTAATCGTACGTAGTGTCAATTATCATTAAGACTCATAAACTCGAATCAATTATAATAATTTATGTAACTATATATACCATCGTTAATTTATGTATTTATCTAGCTAGGATAATTATGAATCTTAATACACACTTAAAACAAAATCGCACTAGTATGTATTAGTATATTTCATCAATATTAACTAATTCGATAACACTTGATAGTAGTTATGGAAACCCAAAAAAAAATCTTTTAAAGCACATTAAAATAAAAAAAATGTATAAATACACAATACCTACTACTTGGTACTAGTTTTTTTTCTTTTTTTAATACGATTATAACAGAATAAAATTTCTCTATTAACATACAATTTGTTTACAGTATAGATCATTTATTTTCTACTCGTTATTTCAATGTAAAGATAAAATGAAGTAATTAGAAATGTAAAGTTTGTTTTTTAAATAGAAATTTTAATGAAAATAGGTATGTGAAAGTGGTAAGACATTAATTTTGGATTCCTTTTTAGAGATTCAGAAGAGGAAAGAATAATATGTTTCATTTAGATAAAAAAAAAAAAACACAATTTATTATTGTTATTATTATTATTATTAATTGATTAACATCAAATATTTTTATTATAATTTGCATTACACTGAATTATTTACATTTTAACAGTATTATTACTGTATTATAAAAAATAGTAACAATTTTTTACAAAAAATATTTGAAAACAAAAAATAATAGCTGTATATTAATTAAACTTAACAATACTAAATAACTGTATTAAAAAAAATAGTATTAATTTCTTTGTAAACATATTTAACTACATAAAATAACAGCTGTATTATTTTAACAGTATTATTAATTATTACTGTATTATAAAACATATTTACAACAAATAATAACAGCTGAATATTTAAACTTAATCAATAATATTATAAATTATATAAATATTAACTATATTATAAAAAATAGTAATAACTTCTTAATAAAAAACCATTTAATTTTAGCAATATAATATAAGTATTAAACTGTATTATCTACCAGATATGGATCAATATTTGCTTGATCTGTACACCTTAGATTTTTATAAAATGAGTGATATACTGGTGGGATAAGAAGTAGAAGATCTAATAAATCTTTTTTCTTTTCACTAGTTATAGGAAGTAGTTTATTGTATGCTCGAACAAAGTAAGTTTTTCCATTCTAAATTGCTTTCTTTGACGACGTAGTGATAAATAGTCGAAATCCTTTTCTTCAATTACTGATTTTTTATATGTAATACGTCCAAAATTTTAGTCATATTTTAACCAGTGAAAATCATTCCATGTAATTTTTTTCATTTTTCGTCCTTTTTTCTTAACACAAGATTATAATAATATGATTCAAGTCAAAATAAAACTTAATATAGTAATTAAATACAAAAATTACAAAATTATAATAATATAACAGATCTGAAAGCACTATCAGCTATTATCAAACGTGCTTATTCACATGTATGGTTTATAATCTATTATTATGGCCATGGAATACAAAACATTTCAGTCTATAAAAATATAGTCAAAGGTATGATAAAGATTCTATAATAAGATTATAGTTTAACATGATGCAAAATTAATATTATCTTTTTTGATTAAGGAGCTTATAATATCTATTTTAAATGACTTAAACCCAATTGATTTTAAAATATAATTGATTATGTTTAAATTGAAATGATTTAAGTTAACTTAATCCAATAATATCTTAAAATTGTATTTTATTTATAAATCAGAACGATATAAATTAACATAACTCTTTAAGATCTTAATAGAAATTAAAATTTGAAATACTCGTATATCTTTAATATACATCACATTCACAGCAACCACATTAATTGGTGACATAACTTGTTTGTACCAAAAATCGAGATTTTTTTCGAATATAAAGAATTTAAAACATGATTTTTAATAAAACATGACAACTCATTTTGACCGTGCATCAAAGAAATATGAGTTAAATTACGTTTGTCAAATTGGTACCATTAAAGTTGAGTATTTTATGTTTTGATTTACAGTCCTTAGTAGGAATAGAAATGAAATCCTAAAATTTAAATTTCCCGAGTATCCAGGTATTCAATCCTTAACGGAATCTCTTAAAGTATATGGATTAACCGGATGTATGGATTTGATTTTTATGTGACTTATAATAATTTTTAATTTCTAGTAAAATAAATTATTTTATTTAATTATAATTAAAATTTAACAAAAAATTAATCATATGTTTTATGAATAAACAGTAGTCATATACAATAACATATACTCATCATTACTTCAACAGTTTTAAAATTTTTTATTAATTACTAAAACAGGTACCTAATTAAATTGTTGAGTTTATTTTAAACCTCTACAACTTACAATGATATCATAACTGAATTCCCAATTAAATTATCTTAACTGCATACCTTAATTATATTTATGTGTATATAAAAATGAGTCATTGAACAGCAAAATTTAATTGAAAAATCTGTACAATCCATGAAATCTGGATTTCCTAAATCAAGCTTTGACAAATCCGAATATGTTACCACGAGCTTGCAACGTTTTGAACAATTGGGACTGAGAGATCTTAACGAAGAAAGCCATTGCATAGTTTGGAGCATTGGTTAATTGGCAAAAACTAGGATTACCCAAATCAAGGTACGACAAATCCGAATATGTCACCACGATTTCTGGATATAATTTATTATAAATAGTTGAAAATAATGACTGGTTCGATATTATATTCTTATTTGATTCCAGTTGACTCTAGCATCTGTGATCTTGGTTTTACTTTTACTCCCTCTCTTTGTCCTAGAGCTCACATAGATAGAGTTACATGCAAAGCCCTTAAGGTATTGGGATTCGTCAAAAGAATATCTAGTGACTTTAATCTCTCCGCATCCCTCAAAGCAATATATTATGCACTTGTACGTCCAATCGTAGAATACGGCTCAGTTGTATGGGATCCCCAATCAACTGATGCTTATCTTCAACTCGAACGGGTTTAGCGAAAATTTTTATGTTTCATGAAACATTCTCTTAACGTAAACTGCACCCCTCATGATTACACTCCTCTTCTTGTTTGTTTAACTTATCCTCCCTAGCTGACCGTCGTCAATCCAAAAATCTCTCTTTCCTTAATAAACTCCTAACAGGCTCGGTCGATTCCCCATCCCTTTTTTCTCTCATTAACTTTAGAGTTCCTGTTAGATCCACCCGCAATAATCATTCTTTCTTATTACCCTTCTGCACTATAAACTATCTAAAAAATGAACCTATTACGAGAATAATGAAATTAGCCCATGAGAATCTGTTGTTCCTCTTTTAGTTTTATTTTTTTTTTTTTTATATTCATTGTTTAGTTTAATTTTATATTTTATATCTTATTATTTTATTCATTATGTTATTGTATAATTGTATTGTACACCTAATTATTTTAACCTGAGCTCACTCCCGTTTATCCAATAAATAAATAACATATTATTATAACTTATAATATAATTACTTTTAAATATTCATTAATAAAAATTAAGAATTATGGCAACGCAGTTGATTATAGTATTAGGGGGTGTGGGGGGCAAAGCCCCCCACGGACCTGTGTATTTTAAATTATTCCAGCACCCCCTGAATTCACACACAATGTGCACCTATGGCCGACATTGTTTTTAACTACTGAATACTATCATATGTTATCAAAGATCATAACAAGTAATTTATATTTATCTAAGTATAACAAATTATAAATTTATTTTAATTTACTACCTTTACCTACCACCATTATATCCACATCTTGTACTAGGAGAAAATAAGTGTCACTACATACTAAAAATACTTTGGTTGTCTGTAACCAACCATGTAAAAACAGTAACTATTCATGTAAAAAGAGGGTGTGTTTATCGTAAAACGTATCTTTACACTAATACAATACGTTACATTCCATAATCCACCGTATCACGTAGACTTTCAAATTGATCCTGAATAAAATAAAATTCATTATTTGTCATTGATATTGATTTCTATTTGAGATTTTTTTTATTTATTGAATTTAGTATTATTTAGATTAAAGTGCAATACAATTATAAATTATCAGTTGATAAATTGTTTTGATAGTTCGAAAAAAAAAAATAATAATAATTAAAACAAAAAATATTTACGTGGTATAAATATTTAATTAATATTAATGAAGTTTCACTGATGAATCAAACAAACGCATCGTGATTCATCAACAAACCGTATTCTTTATTGATATTATGATAGTATGGTTGTTGCGAAGTGTTTTGGAAAATTAATAACTATTAACTATTGTTAGAAAAGTTGCAATATTATTACAATGTATTGTTTAATTTCCAGTATACGTTTTTTATTAATATTTATTTGTTTTGATGTTTATAGTCATGAAAATTTTAAAATACCCTTCATTCGTTTTTTTTACTCTCCTACCACTTAACCAATTATTTTTTATCATGATTTAATTCTCGTCACAATATAAACGATCATGTATAAATGATAACAAATTACTTAAGTTGTCTGAATAATTATTATTAACTTTAATAACTTTTACTAGTGATGCCTAATAATTATATAATACATACTTTTAAATTGTAATAGTTAATATTTAAATGTATTCAAATGGGATGGAAATAATTAAAATTCGGGAACAAAATAACACAAAACATGAAATATGGAAATTGTATTTATTGTTCTGACACGTATTATATCGAATTCATATTGTACTCAGTGGTTCAGAATAGTCTAGAACAGAATATTATGTAAGTCCATGTCTTAGATAAATTCACTGACAAAATAAAGAAAATGACGGCAGGGATTGGTGATATTTCGGATAAAAAAGAACTAGATCGCATAGTGAAGTGTCTGTTTTCTAAATAATATTTAAATAATATATAGAAATATGGGAAAAGGACATATTCGAGTTTGAAAAGGAAAATTTTATGCCACATGCTATCATAGACTTCCAAAATCATTATAAAAATATCACTCATAATATTCTACAATGTGGATTGTGTTACAATTTTATTGTAATCTACATTATTTTATGCAAATAATAAAATGCTGGCCTGTAAGGTAAAATATACATTTTTTATTTATTCAATTATAAATTTAAGAATTAAGAATTGGGTTTTTTAAAAATATTCTTCAATGTTTATGATTCTCTTACTTTAGTACCTATTATTTAAAACCTTGAAAATATTTGCTAACAAAGAGACTGCAATATGTAAATCATATTATATCTACAGTTAAAACTATAAGGTAATTGTTAACACATTCTAGACATTTTTTGGTAGACATGTATTGTATGTAATTATATAATTAGTTCTTTTGTTTCATGTGAATGCCTATAATTTTGTTTTGTGTTTTCAGAGTATCCTTTAAGTATTAATAAAATCGATCGACGACGACTATACAATCAATATACGAAACATAGGTGATAAACTTTCACATGCAGTAAATTAAAAACATACTATTTAATATAAATGGTTTTTTTAATCGAGAATATTCACATAGATACTCAAGTTATCCAATGTTTATCGTATATTGTCGCAATGACAATCACAAAAAAACATTTTTACTATATTACAAAAAGTATTCAATTAGGCCTAGTTACCAGTGCAATATAGTGATATTGTATACCATTTATTAAGCTGATCTCTTGGCAGGAATAATAAATAGTAATGTTTGCTCCAGTTGATCTAGTAGAGATCATATTGTTACTAGTACCATGTGTATTACCAAATGCCAATTCCGTAATTAGTAATTGCATACGTCGTTTATTGATTGTGTTCATTTTATTTAATCGTAATAATTTGCGTATATGTTAAATTTGTGAAACGATTTAGAGTAATTATAAAGTTGTACGTGACTAATTCAATATACGCACTTATTGTAACACGCAAAAGAACAATGACTATTGGACCTTCGTCTTATTTTTTTTACCCCGATTCCGAAAAGTTGCAGGTTTCATAGCTTTAATTTAATTAGTTTTGAATTTTCTCACACACTATTATAATTTTAACGTCGCGCAAGAAATCGTAATACAGTGATCGTTGTATGTACGTCACTTAATTTCCTTATAATTTCACGTAGGTCCTTGATTCACCTTGAAGACTGAATACATTGATATATACTGTAGACAATAAAAATCACAAGAACGTTTACGGAATAATCAACATTTAGTCCTACTGGGAAAACAGTATAAATGTATGTATTATATTTGTGCTTGTTCTGTATTACAATACTGATGTTATGTTAAAGCATTGCTATTAAATGTTTTTCTTAAATCGTTGGAATTAATGATTATTTATAACAGAACAGAATTAAAAGTATATCGATATGTGTTATCATTTTGCTAGTATGATATGTCATTAAACAAGGCATTATTTATACACTAATTTATATTTCACAATATTTATATGAATGTATTACAACACCAGGCAATGTTAAAAATTAGTTGCAATTAATAATTATATAATATTTTTTAACTTATTATAATATACTAGTTGGCTAGTTTTAATACCCATATTTAAACGAATAATAATGGTTTAATTAAAAACTTATTAAACCAAACAGTTTTAGATTATTTGTTTCAAAATGCAAATTATTTTACATTTATAAACATACATGATAATTTAAATAATATTTAACATTTTGAAACATTGTTTTGTGTATGCGTGGGTATAAAAAAAACAACGGTTTATGTGGACATCCCCAGTCTCCGAATTTGTTTTTAAAACTATTGATTTATTGACGTTCATTATTCGTACATGCCAAAACTTTATCTAAAAGGATCTGTACATTTTTTTAAGCAAATTTATTTTGCACTTCACGGTTTGTACTGATTTGTAGAATTATTATTGTTAGTTTTTTTTCACGTACCACCAGAGAACTACATTGATTTGATCTTCATTTGCACTCATTTATTTCAAGGTTTTTGAAATGAAATAAAAATTGATTGTTTGATTCGTGTGCTGAACTCGAGGGAAATTTAATTTATTAGCAGCTTAATAAACAGATATATGTACAGATGCACAATGTACAACGCATGCTGACAGTCAGTATGTGTAATAGCGTTAATTTGAAGCAATTCGTCAGATATTAAATAATAATTGATGATTATTTTCGGAGTAAATGTTTTCCAAGTGATCGCGGCAAAGGATCTCGTGTGAGTGTTGTTGAACAACCAGTCAGTATCGAAAGAAACTTCGTGACTGCATTGGCGTGTACGTGATGACACCAACAAGGTCAGCCCGTTGCGCGTGTATAGATTGATTGATGCCCGTCCGACCCTATGTTTACATCTGTTGACCCATTTCAAGTGCTTCGGTGCAATAATAATAATAATAATAATAATAATAATAATATTTTTTTTTCGCATACAACCTGCAGGGATTTAGCGGACTGCGTACGGCGGGGCCAATCATCGTACGCGTACGCGGGTGCAGGGATATTTGTCATTTCAAGCTTCCTGATTCAATTACAGTGTTACGTACAACATCCTGATTAAGCGTGCACGAATACTGCGGCGATGTTACGGCCGTGTCGGCGATGCGGTCGTCACGCCGCGCCGCCTCGGACATCCAAAAGGGGAGTTCGACCGCACGGATCGCGTTTTCGGCACCAACGGGCACCGGTGCGCGCGACGCACTTCCGCGGACGTGTAATCTTGTGGATATTCACGTTTCCGTTCAACCATGTGTAACTGTGTAACGAAATAATTGCGTTACATTTACTTACCGTTCTCGTGTTAACAGTGTTGCGTCGACAAAACATATTATAAGTTTCTTACCGAACCGCCCGACGTGGCGTGCCGACTTCGTAATAGAGGATGGGCAGAAAAAAACATACCGAGTCGTCACGGGGATGCTTCTGACAGACGTGGAACGTCGATTTCGCGTAGAAAATACGCACGAAATGATGATCTACTAAAGGAATAATAAATATAGCATAAATAGAAACGAAATATTTAAATTTTTTTCAGAAATATTGTTTATCTACCAAATATATATAAGTGTTCAATACCAAAATTAAAAAAATTAAAAATTACCCGTCAGAAACCTATTCATTTGTATCTACTACAATCCAGTAATTTCTATTTCAATAAACTCTGAACATTATAGACAATCAACACAAACAATTAAATGTGATCGTTGGTTTTCGTTTTTGTGAGTCTAGTTCTTCAAAATGTAAAAATTTAGAATTATTTGTAAGATATTGTATCATGTGAATAATTACTTATATACTGATTTGCACGATTTATTTCATTCATTTTATTTTGCGTTACGTACAAGATGGACGATAACAGTAATAATAATAACAGCGAGTTTTTTTTATTTTGACTTAATTATTATTTATTACATAAGTACCAAATATTTAGTAAGTATTATTTAGTATATTTAATATAGATAAAGGCTACCAAATTGATTAGGCAAATTGATCGCTGTGCTGACGAGTTATTGTGTGACGACGCGTCACCATGGCAATAGTTGGTCTCACTTCCGAACCGCGTCATAAGATGTATCACATCGAAAAAAAAATGCTGCACATTTCTGTTCTACGTGTTGAATCATAATATTCGAATGTTGAAAAAAATCCACTCACAGCTACAAGATTAAAATCGCTTATTTTGTCGTTTTCACAATGATTATTTGTTGTACACGCCTAGTTCGAACAACCGTGTTACAAAATGAGAAATGCTAGGAACAATCTTATCATAATTTATGTGCACGATTGATAAAGAGATAACAATAATGTTTTGTATGCTTATGTCCTCCTGTGTTTGCGCTTGAATCCATTTTATTGTTATTTTTAACGCGTCTGTACGAGTAATTTAAACGTATATCAATGGCTCATCTTGGCAATAATATATAATTAGCATAATGATTGTACTGTGACTGACTTACGTCAAACGGTAAAAATGTGTACAAAGAAATTTATCCTGATACGTTAAGACATCTTAAAATTTACTTTTAAAACATTTTTGATTAATAACATTTTGTTTTCGAATACATTTTAATTCGATTATGATGATTAACAAAATATATTTTTACGTAACTTTAAACTTTTTTATTTAATGCATTTACAACAATTATAATTTACATTTTACATACGCAATTTATTGTATTTATTTATTTAACCAAAATAATGGGTGATTTGAGAGTTATAAGTTTTTCAACTTCAATAAGTTAATAAAAGTTCAAAATATATTTTTTATACATTTATAATCATTTAATAGAAAAAAAACATATTTTTTATTTGAGTAGCTTTGTTGATTTACCATTTTTTCATTATCATTAAGTAAAATAATTATTTCTTTTTTTTAGTAAAACATATAATTCAACTTTTATTATTTTTAGTTATATAAATTAATTATAATAAAAATTATAATTTATAATAATTTTATAAATAATTATAATAAGGTTTTCTGAAAAAACCTGTTCAAAACATATGGAAGTATATTTATTATAAATTCAGCGAACAAAAATTACATTTTGTACCTACGTGAACTTAATAATAGGTTTTGTGATTTGAATTATAATGAACACTTATATAGTCTGAACAGGGTATACTTTTTAATAGTATATTAACTCACCGAAAAAGAAAACGATAAAAATCTTTAGAATGTATGACTTTAAGAGTTAAACGTGTTTGTTTTTAGTTATTTTTGTAAATGATAAGAAACTTTTATAGTTTCTTTGATCTTTTGATGAATTTATGAATTTAACTTTTAAATGTAATGCAACTTTTACGTGAAATCACATAGGTTTTTTTTTTTTTAGTAAAATGTATTTCTTTAAAATTTAATACGATTTCTACTTCGTTGTCACTTTTCGGATTATTAAAAATTTAAATTATGATAATTACTCACTTTCAATTAATAGTTATTTTTACAAACAGAAGATTATTATTTATCAAAGATTATAAATGATTCTTCTCATTCATATAAACAACTGATGACAGTATAATTATTATTGTTAATACTGATATTTGAACATTTTATTAATAGTAAATATTAATTTATAAAAGTTTTTTGTTTATAGTTATACCTATAAAAGGCAATAAATCATTGCATATTAAATAAATATGTTTATTATCAATAATAGTTTTATCATATACTACAACTGTTAAGTATAATTTTTTAGTTTTTTAAGTGTTAACTAATTAAATTTGAATTCTTCGACACAAGTCATTCGTTATAACATCATTGTTAAAAACACTCAAATGGTATTATATACTAGTGTTAAAATTAAAAAATAATATTGTGAAAAATATATAATATATAAGGTCACATGATCTGATTTCAATATTAGGACGTCGTTTTATTGAAGGAAATGAGAGTGTAGATAAACAAACTTCAACTACTACAATTAATACTGAGGTACCAACTTAATAAATAAATATCATACAAAGATATTAAAGACATTACATAGACAAACAAATTATTAATGACAATATAAATTATTTGTGAAACCATCAAAATATTAAGCTAAATTAATTATAAAAATAATGATTACAGATGATAAGATTAAAGTAAACTTAAAAATTAAACGCAGAATTTTTACTAAAATGTCTACATTTTAATTCGTAATTCATATTAGTATAAATCATCAAGAATTTTTGATCCTAAAAGAAATCTAAAGTATGAATTCTGCGGGATTATCAGCTAATAGTGTATCGAATAAAACCTAAGTTATATTCCAATAATAATATTATAGAGTAAATTAATTAATATAATAATTAATATATAATATTTAATTCAAATACCATTTTCCATCTGACCAATCAGCGTGCAATCAAAACTATCATACCGATTAATTTGAAATGTTGAGGAAATTTATTTAAAATTATATATAAGTGAACTAAGAAAGGACTTTCCGAAAGTCACTTTCATTGAGGGCCCAAAAAGTTTTGGGTTTTAGACTGGTTTCAGTGATGCCGAATTAAAATTAAATTGGCGAGAGAGAAGACAAAAATTATTTCCCGTTATCCACCACGTATATTATTTTTCGGTCAGTTGTTTTTCTTTATCCTACACGTATTTAAATAATCATGGTATAAATAGTTTTTTTGTGTACCTAATGAACCCACCCAACGAAAACTTGGGAGGGATGATCACACCTCTTGGGTTATAAGTTCGATGCCACTGACTGGTTTTATATAATTTTTTTTTTTTTTTGATTTAGGAAATATTTTATTTTGTTTAAAATGTTGATATTAACAGTTAAAATATTTATTAATAAATATAGTAAACATTAATAAAAATAAATATTGTTAAAATATACGACGACTGTGCGTTTTTTTTTACTTAAATATTTTTTTTACATTCAAATATTATTTGCTCTTATCAATGTAAGACAGTAAAATATCTCCTGGATAGGACCGATTGATTCAGCTATTCTTATATAAAAAAACTATTGATTTTTTGGAATAATATAAAATACTGTATTGGATAAGATTGTTGTCAACTCAATACTTGTCATAATTGTTATGACATATGTACTTGATTGTAAATTTGTTTTACAATTTATAAACATCAAATCATTATTGACTGCAGATTATTGAACTTTTTTTTTAGTTATTACCAAGAAGAAGGTTTCAACCACACATTAATTTAGCGGGTAGTATTTTTTATTTAGTACTAATTTTCTCCTGGTTAATTAGTGTATTCAAACATGTCTTTGGATGGTTGTACACTGCATCATCAATCTTTATTTAGTGATAAAAAATTATTTGAAATTAGGGAATTGTAGTCATTTTATTTTTTATTCAGGTTATGGTTTTCATTTTCGAAAAAAAAGATAATATTAAAAATATAGTCGTTGATTTACACTATTTCCTCTGATACTGGTGGGTTGGTTGAAGACTACACAAACTTACCGTGTCAGGTAGAATTCCGTGTTCACGCGTACTTGATGGACGGTAGTCTATCGTCGTCTAGATTAAAAGTCAGTTTGGGTAGATATTACCACTTCAGAAACAAAACAGGTACTGTAAACTGATGCCTAAGAAATTTTATATTTTGAATTCTACGATAATACATGTAACAGGAAGCATTTTTTGTGACTTTCCTTGACTCCATAAAAACTCGTGTTTTGTATGTTATAGATCACATAACCTCAAAAAATGCTACTTTTCTTCGATAAGATGACACTCAATAAAAAATATTTATATTTATATGTACCATGAATATTTAATCGATAAAAACGATATTAACAACGGCGACCAACAAACGCGTAACGATCGTATTATTATTATATAGTCTTCTTATATATCGTATAGTGTAATCCATTTATCAAATACTAACGTTTGTTTTTGTATGTATGTAATATGCATTAAGCACATTTATTATAACATACTATCGTATATATATATATATACTCGTACATATATTTTTTATTTCGATATGCATATTGTTCTCAAACAATAATAATAACAATAAAGGCCTACGTGAATATGTGTGTACTTGATATATAAACATACTTGTTGAAATATTAGATTGTAAGATACTAAAAAATTGGTACTCTTTGCGACTATAAGATTAAGTGGTATCGTTTAAGAATAATGAATATTTGCTGCCCAGCGATTAACTTAATATATAAAAATATTTTCTTTGTATATTACTATTATGTATACTTATTAGTTCGTTGAAAATGAATATCTTGTATTTCATTAAACGAATAAAAACCGTATAAATGTATTATTATTAATTAAGTATAAATATTCACATATTTTATTTAATATTTGTAGAACATAAGATAATTTTAATTTTAATTCATGTATTCGTTTTAAATGAATCATAAACAAACCATTGATATAAATATAAAATGCTCGTAGATTTTAAATTATCGATAAAAAATAGTCTATAATATTTTTTCACTTTAAAAAATTTAAAATAAAGAATAAATCTACAGCTAATAGATTCTTTATTAAATTTTTTTTAAGTCTTCTTATTTAGAGAAAAGATAACTCAATCTTTTTAAATCGTTAATTTGAGGTTTATTAAATCGTTTAATTGCATATCATTTTTATTATGATTTTGTCTAATAAACCATATCTGTAGCAATTAAAATAAGTACAAAAACCGTTTTAATAATTTTTTCTAAACAATTTATGATTAAAATCATTATAATAAAGAATATATAATTATATAAAGGTCAAAAGGAAATAGATATATAGAAAAGGCATCTTTTAAATGCGCTTTTGAAATTCCTTAGGATAGTGATTATTATTATTTACATGCTAATTTTGAATACATTAGCATAATTTTACTGTAAATAAAATGTATACATTTAGAATAGTTGTTAAATTCTATGTTATTTCTAGAGGGAATGAAAAGCAGTAATAAATGACCTCCGAATTGAAATCCCTTAATGACGTGTAATTTGTAACTTGCGGTACACGTGTTATCATAACTTTGATTAATTGTCGTTGGTCATCCTCTACTGTAATATTTCAAATTCAACTCCCACTCAATTACACCTATATTTTAACGAACGTGTGAAAATATCACGTATCAGCAAAGTAATAATTAAACTGCTGGTACAAAAAAGTTTATATTTGTTGCCTCATTATTAAAAAAAAAAAAAAAAAAAAAATATAAATCAATTTCATTCTTATAAAATTAGGTTTTAATGGTATTATGGTACTCGTATTACATCTAGTTATAATATAAAGATTGTATTTGACATGGTTGTTTTTATTTTTAAATTTGCTGGCACTACTCCGTAAACATCCAGTAACACAGTAAAAATTAAGTAAATAAAACTTAAATACCATTCCATTTTATTGGAAATGAATTTGGTACTTTCAAAATTGATAAATTGTAAAATTTCAGATAGTATACATTTCATTATGTGACGAAAATATTAACTTTTAAATTACAGATTTTATTATACTCGTATTTTTACACCCATTGTATTTATTATACTTGTTATAAATAATGTATTTAAGTAATTAATGATTTTTTTAATAGAATATTTAAAGTGTTCATTTATTTTTATTCTTATTTCAAAACAATATAAGAGTGACATAGGCGTGCGCTACATTAATAGTGCGTAATGTGCACGTGCAACATTCCTAGTATTTAGTTAATCTTAAAGAATTATTAAAATAACAATATTCCGTTAATCATGCTTTAATATAGGGAAAGATTAAGTAATAAGAGTTATGATAGTGAACAATGAAACATTGAAAATGAATGAATCGAAAATATTTAGTTAATTTTAAAATTAAATCAATGTTTATAGATTACTGATGTATGATTATGTATAATTATATATTTTATTATATATTATAAATAACATTGTGTTTAAAACCTCGTTTATAAGACGCTTACATACAAACCTGACAAAAACTGAACTGGGTCAACGGGAGTCGTCATTCTTACAAAAATATTAATGTAGGACATTTGTATGAAAACCTTTTTTTTTAAATTATATATTCGTTGATACTAAAAACAATTTCAAATAATGTGATTATCTAGTAAATTAAGTTATTCCTTTTTCCATTTAACTAAAATTTCAAGAACACTTGGACATAATATGAATAATTCATCATAGTTATTTCCAATCCAATAAATATTTGATATATTATTCAACGAATAATCTGTATGAAATATGCATTCATTGGTCTTTCAAATGACATCACTACTTAAGATAATCTTTATCAAATTTTATAAAGGTTTAAAAAAGTTGTTTCATCAAAAATAGAATCAAGAATATAAAACTCGATTAAATATTTATTCGTTCAATTTAGAAACAAATTTACTAATTATAGGTAAGTTAATTTTTTTAAATAAAATAATTTAAGTAGGTATTAAAAGAAATTTGGTTCAAAGTATTATTAGAATATTTAAAGTACCTACTGGTAAGAAGCTATTACTGTAAAAAATTAAATTAAAGTGTGTATTTGCATTCAAATGTTTTTATTTTAATACAATAAAATAACAAGATTTGTATTCTAGGATTTCGAATTCTTTTTCATTGTAAGGTATAAATACGTTCATAATTTAAAACTCACAAAAAGACATAACACACGTGAAAAAAAATGAATTCATTTGTAGTAAAGTAAAACATAATGATAAGAAAGTATAATTAAATGTTAATCTCATACAGTCTATAATATTATACATACTACATACCATATGTAGAAATTGGTCATGTTAACCATTGGTTATCACATTGTGCATTCTTATTTTGAAATTCTTGACATTTAGAACTTAACTGACCTAAACAATTATACTAGTGATCAATTAATTTTTGTTTATTTATTCTGAAAAACAGGTAAAAATAAATACATTTAAAGTGATTGAAAGAGAAAAATTCTTTCCAAATATCTTATAATTTTGCCATTAAAATACCGATAAAATATATTTATGATGTATGATTACTTAGAAAAATATGTATATATTATATATGATATAATAATAATAATTTATTTAAATCAATAAAATGGGCAAGAACCTTATAGTACTGATACAGATTAAATATAAAAAATGTAGTTTAATGGTATAACAGAAGTACTTAAAATGAACAAAAATATAAAACATAATATATGAATCGATTATTGATGAAAGAGGTCAAATCCAAAAAGTGAAATTTTCGGGAAATTAAAAATAACTATTTTTCTTATAAAATATTACATGAAAAAAATTATAAAAATATTTTACATTTTCGGGTATTATACTCCTTTAAATTTGTGAAAACCAATTTTTCAATTTTTTTTTTTTTTTTTTTAACTTACAGAGTGAGTTTAAATTGAACAAATTTGACCCGTTTTATAAACAAATGAGTTATTTTTTTTTTAATTAATTATTTTCATAAATAAAATTACTAAATCATAACGGGGTTGTGTGCAATACAGTGAAGTAACCAAAACTACTCAACCGATATATTTTAGTATGAGTTTAAAAATACATAAATTATTGAAAGGAACTTTCTCAATTTTTATTTAATTTAATTTCATAACATCTTGTTGAAAATAAAACAATAACTATACATAAACATAAAAAATAATGCAATTTCTCAGACTTAAAATCAACTTATTTTATTAAAAGCCGCTATTATCAAAATAGTTTGATTGACAAAATTTGTATTAATTTATGAATGGGTTAAACTACGATAATAAGCACTTTTTATAAATAAACTAAATGTTTGAACCACCATAGTAAAATAAGTATCATACGAAATTGACTGCATTCAAAAGTAAATTAACCATTTATATCTACAGAACATATTTATTAAAATAATTAATTTTCCAAAAAATTGTGACTTATCACCTTTCATAAATAATCGATTCATATAATATATAAAATTTATTTTTCGTTAGAAGTATAGGTATAATTATGGTTTTAATAATCCATCTATTCATGTAATGAAATTTTTAAATGTGTTATATATCGATATTTTTGCATATGATTCACTAAAATCTTTTAAACATCATGTTTCTTACTTTACGTTAAATTATTGTACCAGTTATAGTATTTCTTTTAATTGTACTATCAATCTAATTATTTAAATTTCATTCTATCACTATGAATTATTCAACCACTACTGTATATACTCTTTTGTTCATATTTTACTTTATATACATTGTTGTACTGACCGTCTGTTAATCTTACCTCTTATAAAATTAACTGCTTGTATGTTGGGCTTGAACCGTTAAAATAATTAAATAAATAAATATTTTTGAAATTGTGACGTCTACAACAAGTAGGTAATAGCATTTAAAATACATTTATAAAATGTATTTATGATATTTTTATTCATTAATTTGTATATAAATTATAGTGTTTAAGATAATAGTTATAATGGATTTCAAGCAGATAGGTGTTGAAACTCGAGAGAAGAATCCAGGAGCCGACAATTTATGACACTTCTGACTTATGAATTTAAATTTAAAAAAAACACCATATTATTTGGTACACTAATTTTTTTAAAACTAATTAATTTTTAAATTAAAACATAAAATTGCAACGTGTATATTTAATTAGCTATTATTTTAAATGAAACGTCTAGATCAAGATCATGACACCAGCGACTTTTAAAATTATCTGGAGGATTGACCGGAATGACAAAAAAATATTTATTTGAGACGAGTATGTTGGAATGAAGAGATAATCTAGTGTGACATTTTTTGTAATTTACTGTGATTAAATAATTGATGATCTCAATATTTATATGCTTAAAAAAGGAATGTTTGTTGACAAGCCAGATACTGTAACTAAAAATAAATATACAATAAAAACTAGTATTAGTATTTGGTGTTAATGTTTAATTAATTACTTTCAAAAAATTAACTTAATTTTATAATTGCATAAAATATATTTATCTACATTATTTTATTAAATATATCGGTGTTATTTTAAATCATAAAAATGTAACATGATACTTGTTTACGAAAATAAAATATGTCACGAAATAGAATATCCAGTGATATATGAATAATTTTTTTTTTTTAATAATAAATTATTTTAATTCTATTTAATACCAAAAATCTCCTGGATATTTATGTGATTATCTAAACTTAAAAATATTTCTTCTATTATTGTGATAATATACTAAAGTTTAACTGTAGTCACAGTGAAGATAAATATTTAATGATAAATAAATTAAAAATGATTAATTTTTATATTTGATATTTGATTCTACTCGTATCTAGGTAAAAGGAAATTTCACGTGTTAGTTGTCACTAATGCAAATGTTCTGTTTCAATAAGTATGCAATGAAGTATAAATAATGAGAATATAATATTCTATAATAAAACTGTTAAATAACTTAATAAAAAGTAAAGTGTAACATATATGTAGAACATTAATTGTTAAAAATAAAAGAATTTCAAAATAGCTTTGTGAATGTTGTAGAATTTAATTTTTGTATGAAATATTTAATTACGTTATTTTCTTGAGCACGTGCATAATGCATGTATTCCACGATTCTACATCGTGAATGGAAGTGAAGAATATAGGAAATTATAGAATAGAAATCTGTTTAGAATTATTGTATAATACCTATGTTTATATTTTCCAATAGGAAAATCAGCTTTTTACTATTTTTTTTTCATACAAGTAGGTAAGTATAAGTATGTTCAACGGATTTTTGAAGATTCAATTTATAAAGCAAATTTTAAAAAATCAGACAATCAAAGGAATCTATGGCAAAGAAGTATTTAGTATTTGCTCATATTTTAATCATGACTTTCGATAATAAATAAAACATTTTAAATTTTTGTACTCATTTATCAGTATCAGGCTCGTATTTAAGAGGGGGACACGGGTAGGTACATGCCCGGCGGCGTCAAGTCTCAGGGGCAGCAAACAATTTTAGTAAAATTAATTTTAAAATTGATGTACCTAATGAAAAAATAAAAATAAAACAATAAAAAAAATAAAATAGTATGTTTTATTATGTTATAATTTGTTAGTTAAAAAAAATATTAAATTATTTTCATTTATAAGTTATATTTTAATATTAAAGAATTTCAATTATGGACGAAATAATAAGTGTTATATTATTATTATATATTTTTATTTGGGGGGGAGGGCATAAATTATATGCCTGAGGGCACCAAATTTTTAAATACGGGCCTGGTCATTATATAAATCTTGATGTTTTGAAATAATCATATATTCGTATCTTATATATAAAAAAATTTATGAAAACTAAAGTCAGTCCGTCTGGCCGTTCTATCCGGCTGATTTCCTTCATTTTTTTTTTTTTTTTTTTAATGAAAGGTATTTAGACACAGATATGTCATCAATCATTGAAATTTATTCAACTTCCACCAACGCGATTCTTCCCTGTACATTTCTTATGGGACACATTCATTCAAGCAACACTCGAATTCTCATAGCTCCTCTTCTAATGGATGGATCTTGATCGTTTCACTCTCTGAAAACTCAGTGGATCAAGCTTTTTCGTTTAAGCTATTAACTTCTTATATTCTTTGAGTTTGAAGAAAGTAATGTGTGAATAATCAACTTTACTTTCAATTTTTTTCAAATACTGTATTCTCATTGGCTCTTGCCCAGTGATATAACAACAGACAACTCACAAATAATTCTAATATTATTAATACTTATATTAGCTAATATTGTCTAGAAGGAAGCACTGTAAAATGATTTTATGTAATAATTACACCCTCTCATACGTAGTCTATCCTAATGCTGTGGAACATATATTTTAATAAACACTTTCTGTCATTTCAATATATTTTTCAATTTTCGATAGTATACTCATATATTGATTTGTTTAAATGTGTTAATGTATTGATTCGATTGCACTTATACTTTTTATTATATAAATAAATTATCTATTGCGAATTTTTGCAATGGGTATACTAGTTATAGTATATTAATTTAGAAGATAATTATTAGATTGTTAATATTGTATCTTGACTGTTGTACAAAAAATGGAAATGTAGTATTTCATAAAATACATTATGATACAGAAACAGCATGGATCATGTTCCTTATGACTGGGCTCTGTGTGAGAAGAAGAATATGTAGTTAAATATTATATAATAATTGTAAACGGATACACTACCAATACAAAATAAATAAAACCAAGCGCAGGCAGAATATAGTAACAAGATATGCTAGACACTTGTTTTGTCTGGTATAAGCCATTGTTGCATTATTTTTGTTGTACATTTGCAAATAAGATAAAGTTGAAGATGCGTAAATTTATGTGTTTATGATTGTAATATTAAAAAATTCATACTTTACATATTCAATACCTATAAAAATTAACGGGAGTTTGGATAAAAATAAGGGATATTATTATTATTTTTATTCCTTTTTTTTCAAAACATCATTAAAGAAAATTATCTTATTCAAATTATAAGTTATTTAATAATTTAATTATTTTTCATCATCTAGTTGGGTATAGGCAAATAATTTTAATTGAGTTTCGATCGAGTTAAATAAATATTAATGTTAACGGTTTATAAGTTATGAATAACTTTTTATCAAATTATTAAATGTTCCTATTTATATAATGGTTCTACATACTCAACAGTAAGATTTTAGACTAATCTTTTTAATATTTTGTTCGTCGTGAAAATTACACATACGTTGAAATTGAATCTAAATTTTTCCACCCTAATTATTTCTATATATTACCTAACAGCAATTACAATAACTTTGAGAATTAATTTAATGTAAAAAATAATTTAAATATTATAATTGAAATCATTATAACATAATCTCAGTAAAATTAATTTTGATTTCCTTTATCTCTTTTGAATTAACTAAAAATAAAATAAAATACAATAATTATATATACTTTCATGACTGCATATGGGCCAACTATTGAAATAACGCAACATTATTTCACTTATGAGATAATTTATTAAATTTATCAAATACAAGTAATAAACCTTGAATTCAATTTTGTTATCAAGCGCAATAAATAAAATTAATACACAGCTATAATATCACAGTTTATAAGCATAACAAAATCGTAAATAAAATATTAAAATTAATATTGAATTTTCAAATTGATCGAATTTGAAAGCAGTGGCTAATACGATTAATTTTTATCAATACTATCAATACTAGATAGAGCCATGCCCAGGTTCAAAATTCAAGGCAGGCCCAGTTATAAGAATAATTTTTATGGAATACAATTTTTTTACTAGAGATTAATAAATAAATAATTTTAAATATACTTTGTGTTCAATAATAATAACTATTTATATTTTTCATTTAATAAATTGAATTATTCTATTTTTCATTTTGGCGTATCTACTCGTCAATTATCTTTGTAGGATCTTGCAATAATTCTGAACTGAACTCCCCGAAAATTATTAGTATTATTATTTTAATTCGTTTGAATAATAAATAATGAATAATTAAAGTATCATATGCAACTTTCTTTTATTTAATATTATTTTTATGATATTTTTCGATCTAATTATTAAAATATTAGTAGATCATTATTTCTCCATTGTCTGATACATTTTATATTTTGAAATAGTGTACCGAAAAATACGGTCCATGTGATATATTAATAATTTAATTTAAATATTACATTCTGCCGATTCTGCCGAACATCGATTAAAATTGTTATTGTTTTGTAAATATACGAAAAGGACAAGAGGACAATCGCACTCCGTTCTTAATTATTTCTAAAAAAAATTGAACTTTATTTTTGTTTTTCTAGTATCATTTGCTTTACAGTATATTAATATATACCTAGGTACATAAAGATAGTAGTTTTTTTACTTTAAAGTATTCTTCTAATAATTAGAGTTATTCAACATTTCATAAAATTATTTGAAATTCATTTATTAAAACATTTTACTCTATTCATATTACACCTTCTACATTTAGAAAAAAAATACTTTATTGTGTGGCATTTTTTGTTATTTATAAGTTTTTTAATGGCTTTTTAACTGTACTATTGTATTATTTTAGTCAACGTTTAGATCGAAAGATCGCCATTTAGAATGCAACACTTTGTCACGTGAATTTTATTTTTATTTCAAAATGTTTCCAAATAAATATTATATCCACGTGATAAATGTACATGTTTATATCATGAAAATAGGAATTTTATTATTGTTTAATGGTTGTATTAAAAAAAAAAAATTCTATAATAATTTCTAATACGAAAGCCATTTAAATCTCCGTTAACGTATTCGGTTAGACAACCGTATAACGCGGCGCGGTACATTGTATTGTTCGCCAATCGGAGTGTACGGCCGCACGAATTTGCGGTTGGTAAAACTGACGCCGTCGCACGTGTTTCACCGCACCGGTTGTATAGTGACCCGAAAACCGTTCGATAACGGTGTTGCACATGCAAATACGTTGTCACTTGTTAACCGTTGATTACCCTGTTGATGTTTTAGAATCAATCGATTCCAACCGCAAACAATTAATCCCCCAAACCGTCGATTACGTGATTACGTTATCCCTAATCCCGAAGAATTTGTTTTAAAAGTCCTAAAGACACAGAAAACTAGACATGCCCGTATGTATCAACTAGAGTGGTGTTCGCGGCTTTCGAGACTTGTCTGGACAATTAGACCAAAAACATTTGTTGGACATGTCGGACGATTGATGTACGTGGAATACGCGAAGAATCGAGTTCTACCTCCGTCGTTTGTTAATTATTTACATTGAGATGGAATGATGGACGTTGCTGGATTAGCTTGGAGAATTGTAAAGATTCTACCACCGACCTTTTAGAAAAGAAAAAAGTTGATCCCGTTAACCAGGTAAGGTGGTAAACCTGAACAGAGCAGCTAATGAAAAAAAAAAACAAAAAAAAAAAGCTTATGCCCGTGACGCGCGCGTACAATCAGCTGTGCGTTCGTGCACAATAACTAATGTTCATTACGCTTGTTTAGCGATCACCGTTGTTGCGATGATGATCGATGGCACGAGCGGATCGTAGTTGACTCGGCGTACGTGATCGCACGCGCGCGCGTGTGCAATTCAACCGGTTGATAAACGATAAGAGTCATTATTTTCAGTTCTATTATCTATGGATGCCGTCCCGTAGGGTAATATAAATAAATTTTACAATAATTACAATATATATATATATTATACGGTTGTTTTCCATTTCCTCGCACTCTAAACGCACGAACCTTACGCGTGTGAACTTTTCGCATCATTCTGGTGTACGGTACCTACGTTAAGATCGGTCCGTCGACGGACGGTCATTGAAACAGAGCCACTATAGCGGTACGTACCCGCGACCGCGTATCGTTTCCTAACGCCGGGAATGTCGGTCGGAGACGAGACCGGGACGACGGCCGTACCTCCTGCAGCGTCCGCAGTCGTTGCCCGGGAGGACGACCGTCGGCATGCTATACAACGCCAAGAACCGTTGACGGCTGCGACAACATCAGTCGGTGGAAGACCGTGGACGTTTGACGACGCGACAAGCAGACAAGCATCGTCGTCCGCGCAAACCGCCGCCGCGGCCGGTGTCACTGACCGCACGCCGCTTTTGGACCAGCAGATGACGCACGACGATCAGGTCGAAGTCGGCTGCGTTGCTCGTGGCGCCGCGAACAGAAACGTGTGCACCGTCGATGGGTAAGTCAGAACGCGTAAACCGACGTGAAACCGTTGCAAATCGTGCGAACCGCATAGCGAAAAGTGACGAGCACTCCCGACCGCGGTTGAACGCGGAACAGTAAGAAACGAACGATCCATGTGCACACTATTAAATCCTTCCCCCGCCATCCGTCGGCCATACCCTTCCCGCCACCACTAACCCCGTTCGGTGTCGCGGTTAGATTTCGTCACCGATTTCTTTGGTGGTGGTGTTGTGTTCGTTCGAGTGACGTAATGTAATGTGTTACTGTAGTTGCCTTGCTGCCAAGTCACTGTTGTTCCTCTGAGTTTCTTAAGCGAAAACCTATCGTCGAAATTGATTTTCGGGTGTTTGCTCATCGTACTACGTTTCTATGGGGTTTTTTTTATTTATACACTGTTGTGGTGTTGCCATCGAATGCCGATAACGCCGCAATTGCGGTTATCCGTTCTACCGTGATAACTTTTTACTGATCGTTTCATTATTGTGTGCGTTTTGTTTGCTGTAAACAATAAAAATACACTAACATTTTCATGCAGCAGTTTTCCCGGACAAGAAACCATATTCTTTTTACGATTTTTTCGTGGATTTTCAATAACGGAACTGGAAAATGTATTTTACCCACATTTAGAAGCCTCTTCATACATGTTCGAACCGCTTGTTTAATTCTAAATATTATCTACTTTTATATAACGTATTTAAATTATTTTTGTATCATGTACTATGTGTGGATTCTATGCGTCATATTGGCGTTTCAAATAAAATTCAAATGTAATATCTTTGGATTGAAATTTCAACAAAATATCTACACATTGTTATTGATCATGCGGCTATCATTTTTAGTAGATAAATGTTTTTTTTTTTTTTTGCGAAAATTAAATAATCTAAAAATTACATTTCAAAAAGTGATAATTAGGTACTTAAGAGAGATTGTCAATCGATTCATGTGAATTTATTATCATAGTTTTAAACTTAAAATTTACCTAATCAATTTAAGAGTTTAAAATTAATATACTTTGGTGTGTGATCGTAAATAAATCATTTTCATTCTGTATAATTTGAATATAACGCTCGAAAATATATGCCCTTTCATACTCAATTAAATGTATTAGCCATGCTCACAATTCTTAGATAAATATACTTATTATCCTACCTATAATAAAAAAATACGAGTAACATAAAAATACACAATTTTTCTAGAAAACTAATTTAAAAATTTATCTTTATAAACAAAAAAAACGTGAGTATAATCTATTAAAAAAATGAATCTCTTTTGAATTAGAAAACTATGAAATTACACAGTCTGTAAACGCTAACTGAAAACGCTCAATATCTTTGCGTAGAGACCTAAATTTTGAATTATGATTTTTTGTTGGTTTTTATGATAAAATATGTATTTTTACGAGTTTTTAATTTTAATTAAATAGACTTGTGCATGTGCAGTACAACTTTTTTTCTTAAATGGTAACCACCTATTTTAATTACTAATTATTTTTCGCCTATATTTTTAATGCATTTTGATAGTAAATCCAACTTTCTAAGTCCAAAATTGACTAAGTTACAGCAATTTAACCAAAAAATTATAAAATGTGCGCGATTTTAGATTTTTTTGGTTATAACTCTGAAAATAATTATTCTAGAATTGTTAAGGCTTGATATTTTCACTCTTCTTTATTAAAGTGATATTTACACGTTATTGTAATTTTATCTACTGCATAATTTTCACTTTAATTTGGGTATGTATTATAACTTATAATAGAAAAAACGTAAATAAGCAGGCGTGTTTATTTCGCGACATTTAATGGATCTATTGGAATTTATCAATAATTAACAATTAGTTTAAGTGTTATTCAAGTTACAAGTTTATTTATTTGTTGATTAATTTAACTTATAAATTGTTCAAATTGTTGTCCTCCGTGAACGAAACATGATTCAGCGCACCGCATAAATTCTTTATTTATTGGAGCAGTTAAGATTATATTCTAAGATTCCTTTTTAAGTTATGAATAAAACTATGGGCAGGATGTTCTCTATCTAAAATAATTACCAAAAATAATGAAACTAACTTAAAAAATTATCTAAAGCAACATATAAAAATTAATAAGTATACCTGGGAAACAATGAGCTTAAGTTTGTGCTGCACGACGTGCATTTTTTGACACTCCCAATAAATAAATAACATATCAACTTTTTCGGAATGTATTCCGAAAAAGTTGATATGTTATTTAATTAATATGAATCAGATTCATATTAATCACGAAGTGACACACGTGTTTGGACTATGAAAAATATCGAAATTATCAGTTTGTGTAAATAAACATTTTATGTTAATTTCATCGTATTTAATTTTGTATCAAATTGTGATAAAGATAAACGTTTACTTTAAGAGAGGTGCCTAATGTTTAGTTATATAGTGCTTGATAAAATACGATAAGTATAAGATTACGTTTCTATTCCAATTTAAAATATCATAAATATCATTGCAATCAACTAACTAACGAAGAAATTACTGCTGCAACAAATAAAGAATTCATGTGGCGCGCTGAATCATGTTTTGTTCATGAAGGACAACAATTAGAACAATTTATACATTAAATTAATCAATAAATAAATAAACTTGTAACTTGAATAAAAATTAAACTTATTGTTAATTATTGATAAATTCCAATAGATCCATTAAACGTCACGAAATAAACAACACGCCTGCTTATTTACGTTTTTTCTGCTATAATTTACATATCCAAATTAAAATGAAAATTCTGTAGATAAAATTATAATAACGTGAAAATATCACTTTAATAAATAAGAGTGAAAATATCAAGCCTTAGCAATTCTAGAATAATTATTTTCAGAGTTACAATCAAAAAAATTTAAAATCGCGCGCATTTTACAGTCTTTTGGTTAAATTGCTGTAACTTTGTCGATTTTGGACTTAGAAAGTTGGTTTTACTACTAAAATTCATTAAAAATATAGGCAAAAAATAATTAGTGGTTAAAATAGGTGGTTATCATTTAAAAAAAAAAAGTTGTACTACACATGCGCGAGTCTATTTAATTAAAAATTAAAAATTAAAAACTCGTAAAAATACTCATTTTTATGTCATAAAAACAAACAAAAAGTCAGAATTCAAATTTCAAGTCTCTACGCAAAGATATTGAGTGTTTTCAGTTAGCGCTTACACACTGTATATAGAATAAAGTCGTTGATAATTATTATTTTAAAGAATAATAATTTATATCAAGGATATAATTGTTTGTATGAAACCTTGTTAGTTGTATTTAATATGAAAAACAAGTAGTGTCTCCTAGAGTCAGTGTCATGGTCAAAGGTTGTATTCTATGTTTTCTAATCTATCGTCCGAGGTGAAAGCTGAAACTAGGCTTTATAATCTCCTACTAGATTTATAAGGTATTTCTTTTTTAGTTATGTTTCGATGCTATTACTTAAGTTAAATATAAACGTGATCAATCAATATTATAATTTATGATAGTAAAAGTATATTTTATGTGCACACAAGTATTATTATTAAAGATAAATAAATATAAATGCAATGACAATAAACTAAATTAAGTCTGCCATTAAATGTAAACAAGTAAATTTATTTGAAATTGGAATACAATTATATCCCTTCACAAATCATGTATATGTATACATAAATCTACGTTTGAGGCTGGTTTGTTATGGGGACTGCAATTCTCATTTTAATTATTTACGAACTTTTATAAAGGAATTATATTAGTTTATTTATTAATAATAAAACATTACGGGGGTGGGAGTAGAAGATATAGCACAAATTAATGTGGAAGTAGAATTTATATACATGAACAATATAATTTAGTTAAGGTAGGTTAGGTAATCTATATACGTACATACGTACATTTTTCTTATTCGATGTTCACTAACGTTTTAATGAATTATTGTTGAATTATTGACACCAAAACATAAGTACTTACTACTACCATATTATTTCATTTTAATTATTTTATTATGTTTGCAATAGTGGGTTATTTTTATTTTATTTCGTATTTATCATATAATGTTTGTAAGCTTATGTTTCCTTTATTGGCATGCAAATGTACATAGTCTATGTTATTAATATTATTTTAGTTTTATTAGTAACGTTACATTAAAGTTAATTACATTTTACATATATGTATAATTACTTATAATTAATTAATATACTATTACCATGTAATATAATTTTTCCCAATTTTTAAAAATAATGTGAGTTTATGGTTTTGATATTTGAAATCATTTTCATGAAATTCTTTTCCATTCTCCAAACTAACCAAACATAATGCATAAGAAAATACACACACGATTGAATTTATTTGATACTACATTACATGCAATAAGAGAACAATCGAAGTTTTCTCATATATATTTGCATTTTGATCTTAACGAAAGATAATCGAAATTTACGAGTACTAAAATAATCTAACATATGAGATACATTATATAGGATTGTTTATCAAGGAATCAAGTATTTTCTGAATAACGGAATTGTAAACTGGATATTTTTTAACTGAAGAATATTATATAGTAGGAGTCATAATTTATCACTATTTACTGTGAAATGTTATACTTGAAAATATACTTGGTTAAAATATGATTGGAATAATTTATTACTATTTATGACCATGAAGTCGTTCAGTATGTATGTATGTTAAATTACATAAATATTTATTTAGTGGTTCTCTGTATGACTGTGACTACGTTTGTTAAAGCGGTATCAAATGTATTCTATGTACAATTTAAACGTAAACGAATTTATGTGTGCATTGATACGTACAAGAATAAAAAAAGTTTACCTCTAATACTTATAATAACTAAGCAAAAACATTTTTTTAAATTATGAGTATTTACGTAGTATATAAAATATATTAGAAATTTTTTGACTATACATATTACTGTTATGACTAGGGCGCAGATTTTTATGTAATTACATATATTTATTGAATGTGAATTTCTCAATTCTAATTAAAAATAAGCATGTTTCATAACACTCTGAATAATATGAGACCTTTTTTATTTTACATATTTTCACATATTTTGATGTAAATACATATTTTTAAATATTTCATTAATATTTACATATTTTGTAAATATTTCACATTTTCATACCATTTCAATACAGTTTTTATTTAATTTAAAATTATTATATTGGAATTAAATTAAAGAAGATATTTCAAATCTTGATTCAGATACTACAATTGCTATTACTTCTAATATGTAAATTAATAACTTGCAAAATAATTTAGCATATATTTCCAAAAAAAATTTTTTCTTGGTTAAAATAATAAAATATTAGAAACATTGAATCTAATAATAATTGAAAGTCCCGCGATAGTGAAAAATGCAGAAATTCAATGAAATTAAGTTCAAAGAGAATCCGGAGTTATAATAAAAATTAATTAAACTACGTACTGGGTAATACGTTGATTTAAAAAAAATTAAAATTATTAGATATAATCTCATTAATATAAATGAAAATATGTCAAATTATATTGAAGTAACACCATCCGATATATGCGGTATGAAATATGCCCCATTAAGCTCGGTTGACGTTGAATGCAGCCTCAGCCGCTACGAGTTGACTTTGAAATCTAACCACCGTACATTAAAATTTGAAAATCTTTAAATGTACGTCTTATCCAATTGTTCCGAAGAAGACAACAATGAAGATGATTAAATGAATAATTATTAATTAATATTTAAAAATTAATGGAAAATACCGATTTTTTTTTGTTAAATATTTTACGTTTTTTAATACATATTTTAGCAAAAATAAGAACATAAATATTTACTTATTTTGACTTTTTTATTACATAAAAATCCGTACCCTAGTCATGACTAAATAATACTAATAAAACTTTATTTTTCTTTATTGGTAAAGATGTCTTTTAAATTATTATTATGCATATTAATCAATATAAATACTCAAATAATAGACAATACATTTTTGTAATTTAATATAACAGGCTTTGACAAAATATTGATTTAATAAGTACAATCATATTTATTATGAGTGATCGTATAAATTATAAAAATAAAATAAATAAACTAATTTAGCTTATATATTATATAGTATGATTTGATTTATTATCATTTACTGTCTTCATTGTTGTATTTTATATATATCCATTTACTGTTTATTACAAATTTTTTAATTTATCGTCAAATATCTTAGTTTTCTAATAGGACATTTTAGTCATGATTGTTTTTAATTTAAATTTGAAATATTTTTTTTTTTATTATATTAGTCTATATATATGTGAATATGATATGTGAATAGTGAATACGTTTTTTGATCTACTGGAATTTTAGTTCACTCATAACTTATGAGTATGATTAAAATTATATGTTAAATTTAAGAATAATAATATGTTTGTAAACGATGATTAAACAAAAAAAAACAATTAACGGTTACCTGTTTAAGATTTTATGGTTCTTGAAAGGACCTATTATTATTTGCTGGTGATGGTATCAAATAATTAAGTTTAACGTATTGATTCAACATTTTTTTTTCTGGTATTTATGTAATAAATTTTAAAACAAATTTCGAGAACAATTCCATAATTTATGGAGGAACATCATATTATAAGAGTAAAAACATACTTACGATCCTTTTTTTTATATATTATATTTGAAATAATTTTAAGTATAATATTTTCGTACGAAAATTTGTTATAAAATAAAAGTAAAATATTTTAAAGTTATCTATGGTGTTTTAAGAGATTCTATTATAGAATCTATAATAATTTATAATAGTCAAGACTTTTATAAATATATATAAAGCTTTATACTCCTAAGAAATTATAATAATTTTATTTATAATTGAATGTACATATATTTATAGTACTTATAGTATATAACTATTATTGTTTATTAATATTATATTTTATGGCATTACATAAAGAAAATAAATCTAAGAAATAAAAAAAGAATTCTTATTCTGAATTGAGTTAATATTTAACTTTTATTAATTACATTTAAAGCACATTAATGCTTTTATAACAATGCCTACACATTTAAACCCATTTACTATTATTGTACACTATTGTAATGTATATGATAAGCTGGAGCGGTTCGTCAGGGGAGACTTTGACACTGCGTCTCCCCTTAAAAAAAATTGATACTTATAAATAATAACTATTTAAAAATATTTGGTATCGTTTTCATTATTTATTATTATAAATTGAATGCCACAAAATCTAAAATCTATAAATAATTATTTCGATGGAAATACTATTTTAGTCATTTCGACAATGGTCGCCGTTTCAATGAAACTAACACCCAATAGGTTTAATCGTAACATTTAATGGTTTGACTTGTTGAACTGAAGGGGTCAGGGAGAATAAGCTGCGTATTATAGATGCTATTGAAATTGGGTTCACAAAAATAATTTCCGTGCCACCGAACCGTTGTTAGTCGCTATTATCTATCTGCGTTTATCTGCGAGTTTGAAGATAAAAAAGATCGCAGAATTGAATTATTATACTATCGACTTTTTACACATTGTTTATGACGACGTTATAAAGTTGTATGCCAAATTTCAGCTTGATGGGATTTTTTCCGAACTAAAAATCTAATTTGACTGGGCTATTAGTTTATAAAAAAAATTTAGTATTAAATTAAGTTAAAAATATTAACTAAATTAAGTATTAAATATAATTAATTTTTCAATAAAAAGTTTTTTCTTGTTTGTTATTGTATGGAGTTGTATGTCAAGTAATTTAGTCTCCCCAGAATATTTACTACGATCCGCTACTGATGATAAGTCATTTCCTTATAGAAAATAATGTTTCCACTGTACCATCATTATAATATAGATCAGCGGTCGCCAACCGTTGGTCTGCGAGAAAATTTAGGTAGTCTGCAGAAAAATTTGAACGTTATTTGCAACATTATTTTACTAATCTTCCTGCGAGCGCGTGTCGTATAATCACTATGTGACAAAGTTTAATTGTATTATGTTGCTGTGCAGCTTCTGTATAGTAAACGGCAAATAAGAATAATCACTTAAAATGAAATCATCAGTGGGTTTTAAAACTATAAAATATTACGAGACCTTATATATTCAGCGACTATAAACATATATATTATTTCCGAATGGTCAAATTAATAAGACTACTTTTACATGCGTCGTTATCAGGTTTGGTAAAATTAGTACTCCTCGAAAATGTTCATTTTAATTAATGTTAATTTTCATAAATCTTCTTTTTAACTTTTATTTTTATATTAATATATGTACATTAATGAGTTGAATTTATACATTTTATTGTAGAATAATATTATTTTTTATTTAAAAATAATATTAAGTAAAACATAATACTAATAATATTTTGTTGATAAAAAACCAAAATATAGCATGATATATTTAAATGGCAAATAAATTTTATTTATTATAAATTATAATTCAATTTTATAGACAAAACATTTTCTTTATCAACCTACGTTTTACTTTTTTTCTTATTAACAATAATGAATGCAGATTAGTATTGGATGTCTAAAAATATTCTAAGATTTGAACTGAAATATTATACCAACCATTTTATTTCTTGTGATTCGAGTTCTTATTATAATCGATTTATTAAGAATACATTTCAAAAGTAAGCTAAAGATTTTATGTTAAAATTATTTCATTGGAATTTAAAAGAGTTACATAAACGTTTTTTATATGGTCACTTATAGTATAGCCTATTTTCTAACCTAACCTATTTCAAACATAGTTTTAATATCATAAGCGGCTTACGCACTAGGCGGATTGATCGCATGGAACCGTGGTGATTTAAATCGCTGCGATTAATGGCTTAAAATTAAACAGCCTATTTAAGATTAGATCACTCACACTATGACAACCAAACGGATAAAATCCGCCGTCGTCGTCCGCGAACGATTGCGCGTATTTAATTTTGAGCGAACATTCGTTGAAGGCGGCTAAAATTAAACCCGTTGTTTTGACTGAGTTTATTCACACCAGACGGATGTTCGTGGCGAATGTTTGTGGTTTTTAACCACGTAAATTATGTCTAGTATGTTAGTTTTGTGTTAAACGATTTTAAATCGCGGAGATTTGAAATTGCGTCCGCGTGCGAACAATCCGTCTTGTGTGTAAGCAGTTATAAACATGTATTCTTTATTATTTCATTATTAATTATATATTTATATCATTACATAATTTATTAACTATTAATTTATTTGGAAAATATATTATATATATATGATTTTATTTCTAAACCTTTTTGTACAATGTAATTTAAAAATACTAATTAAAAAAAAAAAAAATGTCTAAGAAATACCAAGGTCTTCATAAGATAAATTAAATTTTTAATTTTATTATAAATGTATATCAATTTAGTTATGTAATAAACTGAACTTAAACAAATACTGTGGCTCTAATATATCAATATAATATTTTTATTTTTTAGTAGCTACCAATACAGTTTACATTACAATTTAATAATGCATTGGTTAATGATCATTTTGAATCTCCGCTCGTTTATAACTTTAAAAACTGTAACTTTGATGATATTTCTCATTTTCTACGGAATATTGATTTTGATCTTAATCTGAATAATAATTTATCTCTTGAATCGCTTATCGAAAAATTTTATGAAATTATTTATCACTCTTTTACTTTATTTGTTCCCAAAACTAAAATATATAACAAATATTCACTTATATGGGCTAACGCTGAACTTAGAGATTAGTAGTACTACTATTGAACTACTATTACTAGTACATACTATTGAACATTTACAATCTTTTAGGCTTGTAATTTGTTCCGCACATTTATCTTGGTGTTCTATATTTTTAAACGTCAACACATTTTTTAACACTATATGTATTTTGCTATTTTTTTAAATTAATAATTTTAATCAACAGTAAACTTCATTCGAAAAAATAAATTGTAATTTTTTTTTTAATATGAAGTATGAGTTTAATGGTTTATCTCTATTTCGTAGACATTTTCCAACTCGGTGAACGATTTGAACAAACAACTGAACATTTTCCTCTTATATACTCAGATGTTTACAAGTATATATTTGTGGTTAATATCTAAAGTAAAACCATGTATTGTATTACTACAATTACGGCACGTGTGCAAGGAATTATGTTTTTCTTGATATTGAAAGGAAAAAGTCAATTAAAACATACCAACCGAAAAATTACTCGTACATATTTCAATAATGTTTTCTCTATGTATGTATTATTATACTGATTACTCCACAAAGTCAGACGGGCCTAATTGGCCTTAAAGAGTAAGAAAAATTATACACCTACCCTTACCGTGATTTAAAACTATTAATGGAAAAAAAATTCATTTTTTTTCATAATTTTATGTATGAATATAAATAATATTAAATACATATCCGTATCAAATGCATTTTTAAATTATAGATTGATACTAAAATATGTGTATATTCATTATAAAATTAATCACTGTCATCATTGCAACTGTTCACTTGCTTTGTCCGAAATCCGAATGCAGTCTGACCATTTTTGTCGGCTGAATTTTGTCTGCAATATACGGTCGAATATATTTTACTGTTGCCGGGTCTAGTCGAACTTAGTACGCCAATCTACAAATTTTAAATTTTATCAATAAAAAAAAAATGTCTACGGGTCAAATTTTTTCGCGGGCCTTAAGTAGTGTTTAATTTGTTTATAGCCTAATTCGGCCCTGTATATATGTACGATTTCGTAAAATTTCAAAAGCAGCGTTAACCGTAACATCCGTTTATAAATGCTTATTATACTTATGCTTACATACAGACGATACAAGTATACGTACGTATAGACGTTTTGATTCATATAGGTACTAATAATTTATATTTGGTAGTAATAATAATTTTTAATAATTTTTAAAAAAATAAAATAAAAATGTTTGTTTGATTATTTTATTTTATTACACGTGATAGGTATTAAAATATATGAAACTATTTGTTTATTGAACCGACATATTTTAACCATAGAAGTAAAAACATAAAAACTGATCAGAATCACAAAACAAATAATAATTAAAAAATTTCCACTAAAAAATATAAAAGAAAATTAAAATTAAAATTAATTATAATAGTAATGTTATATACAACGAAAATCTCGTATTAAGATCCGTTAAACCAAGTTCTCGCAAATTAATTACATGTGTAAATCAAAAACATATGACTGCACAGTTAAAAATTATGGACAACTTAAGTTTAGTTTTTAATAATCCTGCAATGTTGCATTTGAAATTATTTGGAATCGTGTGTATTTATATATTATATTATATTTTCATATATATATGAGATTTGTGAAATCATCTATGTTTATATATGGTTATGAAGATCTACACGAATCCGTACATTTTACGAAATCGTAATGTAGTCGTGCTAAGGATAAGTGCAAAGAACATATTTCGGCTATGATTGTTTACTTACGAACCTTAAATCCGTCAGTAATAATCATTGTTGTATTTGGGGTGATACCTTATGTATACGTCCGTTTATTGTATTCAAAATTCAAAGATTTTCCTAACATTTTTCTTTTGGATTATCGTAAAAAATATTTTGAGATCAAGTTATAATATTCTGGATTTTTCCAGTAATAATTGGACAATATATAAAATACAACGAAAATATTAAATCATATTTTTAATTTATTACAATGATTAAGTCACTAAACTGAAATTTAATAAAAAAAAAAAAACATTTTTATGTTTTGAAAATTATTTAGCTATATCATTAAAATATTTTTATTTTAAAATATTGAAATGTAAACTCTTAAGTCAGTATGATAACTATATGTCATTGATGAGTTAAAATAAGTTTAACTATTTTCAGTAAATTAACTTAAAATATCGACCGAAGTATTCAAACTATTTTAATTAATCATCATAATTATTATTATTTTACTTTTGTAATATATTGGTAATACCATTCAAAATAATTTAAGTGCGTTAAGTAAACAATTTCCTTTCAAATTAGCGTTCATGGAAATTTTCTACCACGGGTATTCTGCACTTTCCCTCTCTTGCACCGTCATAGTTATACTCTACTGTAACGATGAAATGACCAGTTTATGCGAGTATGGAACCAGAATGAAAACAAAAAAAAAGTGCAAGTTTCGATCACATGGTAATTGTCGAACAGGATTTACCAGAATATTTAAAATACTTTTACAGTCATTGCAACTTGAATTTACCGCTTGCCGAAGGTGAAAAAAAATCCGTCATCAACTCGACTTGACGCTTACCAAAAGTGTCTAGATTCTAGACTCTAAAACGTGACGACGGGTGGTGGATGATAATAGTAATTTAAGTATTTACGTATATGATGATAAAATGAAACGTCACAACAACGAAAATACCTGTTGCATACCTATTACGTTATTATATACATAGCAATGTTGATGATAATAATAATTATAATAATAATCGGTATTCGTTATGAGGTCGTCAGCAGCGTTAGTGGAGGTTACTTTAAGTCATGTATGGGGGTTGAGTATCCACGGGTATGTTTATGTCGCAGTGGGAAGAGAAATCGCCGCGGCGGGAAAAAATATGCAATGTACCGCCGCCGCGACGACGACGACTCAGTTCGGTTAAATGGAATCGCGGGCACGGTAGCTCATTCATTCGAGCGTTGGTCGTCGACGCTGCTTCCATCGTCATTCGTCGCGCACCTACGTCCCCGTACCGCAACTCATATTCGTCGACACGAATAACGTTCAAAATATCATTACTAACGTTGTTACTCGTACCTAAATTATTTGTTTATTTAATTTTTTTTCTCATTTGTTTACAAATCGATTGTGATCGCTCGTATGATTATTATTATTAGATATTAGCTGTAGTGTTGTGTGCCGGCCGAAAACAGTGTCTCTGCTAATCGCTGTCGCGTGTGCATACAGTTCATTTGCGTGCGCGTCGAATACACGTGCCGAAAATTATAAACAATCGTTCCGTTTTCCTCGTACGACACTCGTCGGCTTATCAAATACGTGAACGAAAGAACGCGCTGTTACACGTGCTGTACGTTACGTTACACGATCGTGTGTTATCGTGTTGGACACAAAATTAGTGCCCCCCCTTCCCCAATCATTCGAGTCAAAGGGTTGGCGAGAAGTAAGTGTTCGATGGATGGTCAATGATAAATACAACAATAACAGTGCAACTTCCAGCTCACTGATGTTCTCAATGGTTTTTTTCCACTGTTATTTTTGTATCCTTATGTGTTGACTTGATAACAGTATTTTTTATATTTACTACTAAGCTCGATTGTGTAACCATATAGTATTATGTAATATGCGTTTAATGCTTTTTTTTAGATTTTTAAGAATTTTAAGATTCTTATTTGAATTAGAATATTTGTAATAAAAACAAACTTTTAGTTTTTTATTTCAAGATTTATATTTGAAAAACCTATCGAAAATTGTTCACTTAAATCTCGAAATTTAAGCTATACATTAATCCTATGGATGCAGGGCCCTCACAAGGGAGGCTGTTGCACCTAAAGTACAGGGGCCCTTAGGACTGTTGAAATTAATTTGTGAATATGAATTAAAATATACTTGTTTTTTTTCATTTAGATAATATTGTAATAATCAAAATACTTAGGATTCTTTACTTTTAACAATTCATATTACATTTTATTTATGGAAGTTATGTAAAGGGGTTAAATATTTAGTACTAGGACCCATAATTAAATGTAGGGATCCTGTATACATGGATAGTATTGATATAATAGTGTTCTCAAAAACACATGTGCGTTTCAATATCAAAATAGAAAATTAAAACTTTTTATCTAATTTGTTTATTGTTCAGAATAATTAAATTATCTTCAATTAAGTAATTAATTTCTATGTCTATGTTGATTTTATAAGAGTTTTAAATATTTTCTAAATGTGATTTAGAAAATCTGAATTTGTATAAAAGAAAGCACAGACATCTATAATGAATATTTATGTACTCATATAATACAGGTATCATTTAATATTTCACAGTATGTCATAAACGTTGCTTAATATATTTATTTTTGTTTAAATTCTAAAATTCTCAAATGCAATTATTATTTATTCAATCGTAACCTTTATTCGTGACTAAAATGCTTAAAAATAATTTAAAAACTATTAAAATCTGATTAGAAGAGAAATCAATTCAAGGTTTTGAAGATAGCTCTGAAGGTTCTGAAATAAATTTCGGATCTAAAAATATTTGAGCGAGTATCTAAAACTTAATAGCTCTTGAAACCTCAAGTTTGTGTATTTCAGTTGAATTATGTTTTATTATACTCGTATAATTAAGTATTTTACTATAATTTCATAGAATACTCGTATTTTATGTAATTAATATTTACCCGGTATAATTAAAATATCAGCCGAATTTCTTAACAAATTTTTTATAAAATAATCAAAATATTATCTTATATCTGTATATATAATATTGTGAATATGAATTTTTTTTTTTTTTATGTTGTTTAATAATATTATATAAATAATAATTTCAGGAAGAAATAACTTGTTTCAGTTCTTCGAACCTAGTTTATTTGTTGTTTTTGAAAAAAAAAAATATTTAGAGAATGTTTTTCTTTATCCGAAACAAGTGTCAACTTTTTTTCATATAAAAATGTACTTTCTCTTCAAAGATTACTAATAAAGTATAAAATAATTTAAGGTTTTATGTGAGATTTGCGTATTTAAAATATTATTTTTATTATGTATTTTGTATATATTATATATTTATGTAATATTGTTATTCTATCTGAAGTTTTAGTATCTAGGTTTAGACAACGGATAAAATATCTTTTGAAGAGTTGTGTAAATGAATGTTGAATTATAAATATATAGCTTATCATTAGTTTTGAGCATTTTGCATAGAAAAAAAAAAATTAAAATTAAAGTATGCTGATATTAAAAAGAAACATTGAATATGTTTTATAAAAACTATTTAAGTATATTAGATTACATAGTTTCATATTATAATGAGCTTGTATCAATACAAACCAAAAAAAAATATGTGTGAAAAATGATTTATTTAAACCACCATTGTCTTAAGAGTATTATCCTTAAATTCGTACTTTTAATAATTTTTTAAACCAATTTTTATTTGCTATTTATTTTATTTTTAACTGCAATATAAGATTCTAAAGTACAATATCATTACAACTATTATTACAATCGTATATTCAAAGTTATATTAAACTTACGTATTTTAAACAATATTATTATTATAATAATAATATTTAACGCGACCGTTAATTATTGAATATAATTAAATATTAAATGATTCTAACTAGGTATTAATGTTTAGTTAAAAGGTTTAACTGTAATAAATTAATTTTTAGTGATTGTTTAGCATATAAAAAACATCTGTACAAATTGCTGATATTGTAAAATTTTGATTAATAGTATTGTAATAAATTATTTTAAAAAAAATGCATTGATTCTATAACATATTTTTTTAAAATTTGGATATATATATGCTATTTGTTTTATGTTATGATAAAATTTCACACATTTTATTAGGTACCTAATAACAATTTTATAAATTTTTTTCTGAATTTATTTTAATGAGTTGATCAATTTTTATTAAAAATGTAAACAGTATTAAATTAAATTTTTAAATTATTAATTATTAAATGAACCCATTTTCAACTGTTTATAGTTCTGTGTTTGTAAAATATTAGCTAAATTATAAACAATTGAATGAACTTGATAATATTATTATTTAATTTATACATTCTTGGGTTATTATTTATAATAACATAATATATCAGTATGTTCCTGAATTGATATAATTATACTTATAGCAATTTTAATAGATTATTATTTTATATACTCATTTTTTTTTTTTTTTTTTTGTTATCAGATCCTATGTTTAAAAAAAGTTATGAGAATTACGAGAAATCCAAATTTGGATTCTTAGATTTTTTAAGTAAATAACTAATTATATTTTATTAATACATGCATTGTTTTTGAAAGTTATTACTATTTTTACATTTTTGCAAAAAATTGATTTTTTAAAAATTGTATGTGATTTTGTAATATTTTGTATTTTACGAGGTATTACTTGGCACTTCTTTCTAGAAATATGCGCAGGTCGGGCCAGTCCAATCCGGCCCGTACCCAAGTCGGCTAAGTACCGGGCTGTATCGTAATATAAATATTGTGGATTGATTATGAGTGGGATCATAGTATTTTTCTTTGGACTAGGCCGGTCAAAAATAACGCTGCAACTCGTTTGCGCACATTCAACATTTTTTACCTGAAAATCGACTACTCGTTTGCGCACGACGAAATCAGTCGTTTACCTGAAAATAGATAACTCGTTTGCGCACGACACATTCACACACAAAACACGTGTTTATATTGTCATAGACTGCAGTACAAATTATTAAATATATTTTCTTAATATTATCTTATAATCGACTGTGTAGACTGTAGATTCTATAAATTTGAATTTTCCAAACAACTTTTAGTAAGTTTCAGTAGGTATGGATATGGACGGTACAGTGGTGACTAGTGTGTTGACGACGTAAACTTTAATATGGACTTAGAAATTCCTAATATTTTTGAATCTCGGTGAGGAAAACGATGTTTCAATATTGATTATTATAAATTTAGTGAATACCATGTTTTAATGAGTGGATATTCAAATTTTAGATACACTAATAAAAAATGTTCTGTGAGTGTTATTGTTAATAAGAGTAAATCAAATAATATAATAAAAGTAACCCACTATAATAATCACAAAGAGTATAATAAGCAAACGAGTTCTGACACAAGGGATTTTCGTCATACGAGGTAGCCAAAATATATGTGCGCAATCGAGTTGTGCATTTTTTCGCAAATGAGTTGCAGTCCAAAAATAAAACTACCTAATTTAATTGGTAACACAGTGTTATTGGTATTCACAAAAAATTAACTAAATTAAAGGAATCATTTTTTTTTACCCCACTACTCGCTCACTGATAGTAATTATTAGAGAATGAATTTATATGTAAATACATATTTTTATTAAACGAGATATTTAAGATTCGATAAGAAATGTTCATGATTTAAATCATTCCTATTAATATTATGCTACTTTTATTTTACGTATTTTTACATTTTTTGGTATAATTTCATATTTTTACATATTTCACTAATTTGTAAATATTTTTAAACATATTTTATCATTTCATCATTCATACGTCTTCTTCGTACAAAATTACAAGAAAATTATTTCAAATTTAGATCCAGTAACTTCTATCACTATTAGAAAAGCTCGAAATACTATGCAAAATGAAACACTAAAAACTAATTTAATTTTCATCTCAGTGAATTTTAGTTTTATTGCACATACTTTTACAAAATTAGAAACAAAAATATCAAAAATATGAAAGTATGCAAATTGTCGAATCAACGATTACAAAATGAAAACTCGTAAGCAGACCAATAGGAGATGTTGTAAAAAAGAAAATTCATGCTGTTACAGAAAAAAATTCTAGGCTATATTGATTTTAAATCAATCAATGATATAATGAGTAGCTTCTGATATTATGCGCTTCAAATATGCTTTAATCAATCGATGTAGGTTGATGTGGAACGATTATTTAGCCGTTTTAAAAATATTTTCAGATCTAATAGGTGACATTTAATATTTGATAATTTAAAAGATATTGTAATAATTCAATGCAACAAATCATTTTGATAATTTAATAATTACATATTTTTTTTTTTTAATTAAATTTTTTCCTACATATTTGGATGTTTTTAGCACATATTTTATAAATTATACTTACATACATATGTACATATTTTTGTATTTTTATTACATATAAATCCGTTCCCTAGTCATTATCAATAATATATAGTCATTAATAATAAAAAAAAAGCTTTATTCGTATTATATTATATGAGTACAATACTAATGCCAATTATTGGCGTTGATAAGGAAATGTTCTCAAACTAATGGAGTAGGCTTGTTACAAATCATAAGAAAAATACGTACATATTATTAATCTTTTTGATATTTATAAATATATCACTGATAAAAATAAATAATGAATATTATGGGCCTGGGTGGGCTGGACTGCAAAAAAAATATTACGGACTGACCTGGATTGGACTTAAAAAAAAAAAATGAAGAACTGGGCCTGGTTATGACATTTTATAAGTTTAAGTTTCGGGCCTGATCGGGCGGAAAAAAACAGCTCGTACAGATCTTTACTCCATTCCTAAACTTTGAGTGTTAAAAAAATTAATTTCTAGTCGAATATTTGAATTTTGCCTATTTAAAATTTAATAAAAAATATTCTATTTAAAAATTTTAAATCATAATTTTACTTGCATTTTAATCTTTAGCTTTTTATTTTTAATTTATAATTATTTAGTCGTTTTCTTGTGGCAGATAGTTACTGTATGCATTATCACGTTTATTCAATAAAAATTGTGAGTATTTAAAAACTGTCCAAGTGTATTTAATATTTTGGCTGTAAAAAAGAATTATTAAAGATATGCCATTAATGATAAATGATTATATTTGTAAACATTTTTAGGCATTTATAAGTTTACTCTTTTTTTTATATATATATTCTTCATAATTTTCCAGAAATTTAGTCAAATCTTAAATTATAAAGAAATCTAAGTCATAACATTTTACTTTTTTATTTTTTTACTACCAATTATATAAGGTCTCTAATAAATTATTGTTATATCTACATGATATTTTTTGGAATTTCTTACTTTTAAGGAATATTTTTAATAGATTTTCAAAGAATAGTGGCATGATAGTTAGTACTTGGTAAAAAAGTAAAACTAATATGATGATAATTATTATTTATTGTATTTACCATATTAATTAAGTTAAAAAATGTAAAAAACATATTTTATTAATAACCGATCATCAGTTTATTAGATAATAATAATAAAATAAATAACTCTAGTTTTATTCTTATGCAGTTACTTTTTTTATTACGTTTCGTAATGGGTTTTTAAACATACAGATTTAAATTTGCCCTAAAATGTATTACATTTATAAATATCATTAATATTTACGTGGTAAGATTTACTGTTAAATATTAAAATAATTTTTCTGCCTAGTCTTTTATGTAGGTGAACAAACTATATTAAATCTTATATATGCAAACATTTCAAATTGTCTGTAATTTATCTTATTACAGTAGGTAATTTTGAATTTATAACTTACGTAACATTAATGACGAGTGTATTATTTTATTAGTAAAATGTAACTTTACGAATAAAATATGCGAATAGTTGCATAATCAAATATAATATGCAACTAAGTAGTTGCAATACGTTACTGATACTGATACTGTAGATAAATTACTATTGTCTTAGTATATGTTCATAGTATACAGTATAATATAAAAATATACTATTAAAAAATAAGGGTTATTTAGGTTTCATGATATTTAAATTATTAATCTTGATAACAAAATGTTACAGATTTTACGTTAAATCAAAGCAACAAAATCTGTTCTGATGATTTCGTACCCATTTTTTCAAATTTTACATGTGTAAAGCCGAGGATATAACATTAATTTGATTCATCATAATTTTATTGCACGTAACTTTGAAATGTAATCACGTACCTAGTTCTTGCCTTAACGATTTTCTTGTTCCTAAATCCTCTCTCTGGTTATTAAATTCCATCTAATACATTTTGATGAACATATACTTTCTCTCGCGGTGGTCTTTATCACGAACAACACAGGCACTACGAATTTTGACGTCCGATAAGTCGGTACAATTAACCCACTTGCCTCGTTCAATGTACAGCCGGCCGAATTCTAGTCGTTGAATAGGTCTATAATTTATGTATAATATTCGTTAAGAAATCCGTTCACCACCGCTGCCATCGTGGTCCATAAACCGTGTCCAATCGAATGACAGTATACCTATACATACGAAAGTGTATAAAATATATTATAATATGCTTTATTGTATATTTAACCTGACAGGTTATCATCTGCTGGGAGCGGTAACTAGATCAGCTGTGTATAATGTCCAAACAGACGAAATAATTGTTTTGACCGAATTTCCCAAAGATGTTTACAGACGTGCGAGTCTATTAGTGTGAATGACGTTCGCAGATATTTTATCTACGTATTATTATGGAGTATATTATAATATTATATTGTGACCGTGGGATCCTATGCAATAGATCGTCAACAATCAAAATTGCCATAAAAATCGGTTCATAAAAAAATTAAAAAATTGTCGTTCTCTTCTTCGGTTATCTGCAGTGTGTGGTGTAAACGTGCATGATGGCTTGTCCACTGATAAAATATATATCTAGTTGCACTCGGTTGTAGTTCACTGCTATTGTTTATCGCACAATCGTACCGGGTTTAACAACGATAATGAATTATTGTGACAAGTCCGCAGTTTTAGAAACTATACGCGCAAAAAAAAAAAAAAAAATGTAGTTTTCTAGGCAGTTAAATAAAACATTTATGATTACATAGAATAACTGCAGATGTTAATCGAGAAAGACACTAATTTGAATTATAATACTTTAATCGTTTCGTGAGTAAAAACATAAAACACAAAAAAAGTAAAAAAATAAATGTACAAAATAGATAAGTATAATGTCGTTAAAATATCTGGAGTTGTCGTATTCTACCATTAGTGCAAACTTCAGGAATGAAAATACTATATTATTTTTACTTTATTTCTTACGACTTTTTTGTTCTCTGTAGCAGGTATATATTATAATATTTACTATCAAAAGACATTATAAACGAGAACTAAAATGAGGGTACATTAATCATATTAACGAATATCGTTTTTTTTTTAATTTTATTGTTTGATTTTACATAATTATTATGTAAATTGCTATTTTTAATAGGTAGCTATTTATTCTTTATATATTTTATATGATTCAAATGAACATATGATTTTACAGTACTGTAACCATAGATAAATTATTGTTAAATTAATAGTATCAACGAACAATCAGATTTTTTCACGTTATTAAGCTTCCATTACTATTGGTAAATAACATATATTTTGTATTATTATATTAAAAATGAAAATCGATAATTTTTAATTTTTATAAGGGTATTATACTTATTTTGACCTTGAATTTATATTATATTTAACAGTTGGTAGTTTGCAATGAGTTTTTTAGTTTTTGTCACTTTCAATTGAATAGCTTTTACTTTACACAAAGGCGTTATCCATGTATTTAGCCACGTGATTTGAATGACCTGTTAACTTTCGTATGGATAATTATTTATCAATAAATTATTTCCTAATTTATTGATTCATTTTTTAGTGATGGTCTGATTATTTGCTCTAGTTTGACTGTTACAACAGATAAATGATCACTTAAAATATTATGTATTTCTTACACAGGTATTCAAATATTTTGATATTTTGTTATGAAGTAATCAATATCTAGTAAACTCGAATGATTGTTATTTATAGGTATATAGTCCATATCTTTGGGAGCAATGACTGAATAATGATTTTATGATATAATTTGTTGTATATAGTTTGTAGTAATTTTCTTCTCCAATTGTCTACTTGTCTATATAACCATATTCGAATTCTTCGCTTTGTGTTATAACCATATCATATCACGAAAGTACGCTTAAGATTCTTTAAATTTAAAAGTATTTAATTCATAATTTAAAGTGGTCTAAAATGATGGCGGAATTAATTAATTAAATCTTAATAGAGATAACTCGTATTAATGATATTTGTTTAGATATTTATGTTGTGGAATCTTTTCCTACTCTCCTTTTGAAAAAAAAATTCTCTCCTTTGTTATATGTACTGTATGAATTTAATATGCAATCAATATTTTAAAATATTATTTTCATATACTTAGATTTATAATTTGTTCTTAAATTTGATGTATTTTGTATTTCTTAGTCAAATATTTTATGTCAAAGGAAGAAAATCAACATTTTTGAAAGGAATTTTATTAACTGCCATTGATGAAACAAATATAAGACGATTGAAAATTGTTTAGTAAGTATCTGATAAATAAAAGAAGGAACTTATTTTAGTTTTTTCGTATAAGTTCCCAGAAGATAAAATCATTATTCTTTTAATTAATAGAACTATTATTATTTTTTTAATATTGTATTTGTTTATATGATTATTGTCTCATTATGATATTACATAGGAACGCTTTAGAATTATTGTAATATTATTATTTTGTTGTTATAGTTATTTTAAATCGTTCATGAACATAAGGTAAACTGCTGTATAATCTTTGAAACTTGCATTTTAGTTTAGGATCAATTAAAATTTTTCAAAAGATTTTTGTCAAAAGATTTTCATTATGTTTGATAATTCTTTTTATGTTTATTGGTTATAAACTTTAACTTAAAATTCATGTTATAGTAATAAAAATATTTTTATTTTTTGTTTCATATTGAATTTTATTTAGGTATATAAGAATTATTTTTTAATTTGGCTCAAGGTTGATAAAAAAATAACCAAATATTATTTTAATAACCTCTGCAGAAAACTATTTATACAATTTATTTAGTATTATAAATCCATACTGATTTAATTATTGAATACAATCAGTTAATTTTGGTGTTCAGTGTTGCATGGTTCAAGTTCCTTTGTATGGATTTTCTTGTCACACTTAAACAAAAATTTAAATACTCAATACACTTCTTTTGCATACTGACATTAAGTTACTATAAATAATTTTTCTGCTTAGTGTTTAAGTTTTACCTGAAACATTGCATTTGAAAAGAAATCATTGGAGCAGATTGTTTTTTCTACGTCGTGCAAAAATATTGGAAAAAATATTGCAATCCATACTTGATTTTTACAAAAATAATTAATAATAGACCTCTTATTTAATCTTGTGTCTTGTTCTCTGAGTTTAATTTGCTGTGTGTATTAAGATCATTTTGTTTTTTTAATCATCCTAGTCAACATTTTATTAAGGAAAAATTATGTTTAAGTGGTTTAATACTTGTTATTGAATTTCGTTTATGGTTAATGTCCAATATGCATTTAAAATAACAGTGAAGTAGTATGATAATAAGCCATTCCGTTCATAATGACCTCATTTCGGTTCATATTGTTATAATTAGCATTATCGGTGAGTTATTACATTTTTTATCCTATAGGTGATTGTGAATGTGCTACGATTTTAACTTTACTATTTTTAATTATGTTTTATTTTACTATTTGAAACCATTTGAATTGTTCTTACTCCGATACTGTAAAAGGTAATTTATGATTATAACGTAAATTTTTGATTCCTCAAATTACATGTTTGTTTATTTTTTATTCTGATTTTGTCGTACAATACATGTTTAAATAAAACAAACTCTTCTAATATATTTAATTAATAAACGTAAAAAATTTGAGTTTAATTAAAAAATATATGATAGCGGCCTTTAAATAATTACATTTTTTATAAGATTTCGTTAAAAGCAATTTAACCTTGTACATATACATATACAATGAATTCTAAAATACTTTTTGCTGTGCGTTTTCAGATAATTCTGTGGCGAATAAAGGTTGAACAATAAACATTCTTGATAGATTGTGCTAAGTATACCTATATCTTAAATAAATCTTTCATTTAAAACCTAATCAATTAGTGATTATTTATCTTCAATGATGCGTATTATAAATAAATAATAAAGTACATTTGATATAAATACTATTTCATATAATTGTTAAACATTTAAAATTATTAGATAATATTAATAATAATAAATGCCTTTTTGATCATGTATTTTATTAAAAGAAAAATTACCTAGCAGTCTAATTTTTCGCTTTGGAGGCAATCAAATAGTTTCAAAATATTTATGTGAATGAAAATAAGCGTAACGTCGCCATTTCCGGTCAAGATTAACTGAATGTTAGTTTAAACGATTCTATCAAAATGTTTGATCACAAACTAATAAAACCAATGTCAAATACTTGTAATACTATTCACAAAACACCGTGACAATTTAATTGTTAAATCGATTCGATTTATAAATAAGGTGATTAGAGATTTCATATTAATTGTTTTAAAGAATTTGGTTCTAAAGTACAATATACAAAGGACATTTATAATACTATTAAATGTACGATTGATACGCATAATTTACAATGTACATTTTTAATTTGTGATCCTTATAATTATTGTCAAAAACTGTTGTGATTTTTTATAAAATACGTGTGCTATTGTTATTTAAATTTAAATATTGCTTTTCACAAAATTATATAAATTTCTTTGAATATCAATTTAGCATGCCAATCAGCTATTTTTTTCATTGAATATTTCTATTGTATTTACCAGAATAAGATTTTCATCATCATTTTTTTTTTTTTTTTTAAGAAACAACCAATGTGAGAGAGAATTAACTTATTTTTAAATCAATTTACTATGGTATTGTATTTGTAATTTTATATTATCAGTATTCGTTTCTAATTTAATAAAATAGTGTTTATATTTTTCTTAATGTAATGAAAATATTTAAAAATGAGGTTACATTTTTATTTAAAATTTAAAATTTATAGTAGAATCTCGATAATCCGACCCGACCGTTCGATAATCCAGTACATACAGCAATCCGAATATATTAATCTATATTTATCTGATAAATAACCTAAAATTACTATTGTAAACGATATTTAAAACTTCAGGAGAAGAAGTAGCTGTTCATTCAAACAATAAGTCACTCCACTGCAGTAGAATCCTTTACTATGTCCATTACATAGGCAGAAGATATGTAGATACAAGTGATATTTTGGTGTTAAAACAATTACAAGAAAAAATCTTAAAAGCATAATTTCAAATAAAAAAAAAAAAAATAATTTATTAAAACCTGTTCCATCAAAAGATTAATTAAACATAGTATATATGTATTATTTATATATTATAATAAAATACAATAAGATTATTCATTTTTTTAAATGAGTAATAATGTAAAATTCAATAAGTAAAAATGTGTTTTTATGTGAACCCCTATTAATCCGGCAATAGATCTGGTCTTATCTGATACTTGCCGAACTACCGAGATTCTACTGTTTAATTGTTGTCTACTAAAATTGAATAAAAACTATTAAACCAAGCAGGGCCGGATCTAGGGGGGGGGGAAGTCGGGGATTTATCCCCGGGCGTAACATTTTAGAGGGTGTAATTTTCGTAATTATTAACAACTAATTTGATATTTTTAACTTCGTTAAATACTGATATTAGGTTAAAACTCAATAAGTACGATTGTATATTGATTATAAGAACACAATTTATTTGAGTATTTGTTTATTAGTTATGGATAGGGCGTAATTTTAACATTTTACCCGGGCGTAAAAATTCCTAGTTCCATCTTTGAAACCAAGTACTCTATTATTCTTAGGTGGAAATTTACCCGAATTAATTTTTTCGAAATTTGTGTTTATCTTAAAATATATTTACAAATGTATACATTATATTGATTATATATATATATAAAATCAATATAATATATTATTTATATAAATATTTATTTTTATATATTATCTTTATATTATTCCATTTAACATATGATTTAATTCATACATTCATTAGCTGAAAATTTTTTATTAAAATAAAATAATCTCAAAACTTAATATAAATACTTATTGCATCTTATTTATTTTTTAATAATTATTCGTAGATCTTTATGATTATTATAAGTATTGTACTTGCGTCCCTCGATGTTCACCTAATATTTATTAGTTTGTTGTCTTTACAACTATTACTATTGTAACCTTTGATCCGTATAGTTCAATGTAATTCAATATTTTCATCATGTTTTATACACCCGACTATACAATAAATATATATAACATTTACATTAAATCTTTTACTCGGTTATAAATATTCTTTTATTTTTCTAGAAACTAATGTAATGGTTAATTATTTTCCATGCATTAAATTTGTTTCTTTTAAATCGATAAAATAGTGTTACATTTCGAGATCAAAATTCTCAAGATAACCGAAAGAAAAAAGAAAACTCATGTAGTCTGTTATAAAAGTCAAAGGTTATTTCCACCGTTGATATCGATTGTTCTGAAACCGTGTATACTAAGAGAATAAAAGTGTATTTGCAAGGTTTAGAGAAATTAATTCTTTGGTTAGTGCACCGTATAAAAAAAATCGTACCCAAAAGTACAGTGATACACCTGAACCCAGGTGTATTTTAATCGAATAATTCGAGTACAATGACAAAGCTCCCGACGTATAATCTATATTATAATAACGTTGTGGAAGGTGTGCCCCCTCCCGAGCCGCGCCATCATAAGCGTAGATAACACGACATGGGAAATTATGATTCCGCTGTATACCTCTGATATTTTTTTCTTTGCCTAACCATATATATATATATATATTAGTGTTAATCGGACTAACTACCATCATTAACTGAATGTAAACACCGAATTATATTATAATGGCACTTATCGAAGACACCGATTCCCATCTCGTTACGAATATCGTCCATATCTCGACTGCTGCCGTAGCTACTAGTTAGTAGCGGTACGCAGTGCAGTGTTTCGTTCCATCGTGTAGCATTATATTGTATCGACGCTGTTTCGTATTTGCAACATTACAGTCTTATCGATTACACAGAGCATCGACGATCCTTATGCGCCATGGAAAAAGAATTCATTCCATTGTAAGGATCCGTGAACTTATTGTGCAATAATAACAATAGTTCTCTGTTAATTTCTATTCGCGCGCGCGCACGAGGCTTATATTTGTATTTCTATTCGACATGTGTTTGATATGTAAACCGTTTTGCGTATCATGAATAAATTATACGCGTTAGGCGAGCGTCATCTAAGTTGTTATACATAAATTATATATATAATAATATATATATGTATTATGTAAGAATCGTCTTGTTTTTTTTTCCAGGTTGAGTGAAAACTCCAATTACGGATCCGTTAATGAAGACGAGTTCATGAATACACCACCAACCATGACCGGAGCTTTTGTACGGCAACCGTCCAACAGTTCCGGTAAACAGCTAGTATACTGCATACATGGCAAACCATCCGGCTGTTGTGCCACCTTGGTATCAGCCGAAGACAAAAATTCCAACCACGAGAAACCGGACTTGACGGATGGAAAATCGTCCATAACAATATGTATGTTATCCTTTCATCTCGTCGGTGTCGATTGAGTTATGTACATATTACATGCCTCCTCTCCTCTACATGAAACTATTTTTTTTTTTTTTTTAATTGAAAAATATCAATAATTATATATGATTAGAATCTAATTAAACTTTTTGAAGTATTCAAATATTTTGGTGCACGTTCAAAAAGCTAAACTAACTTATATAACTTGACTTAATTTTATACTGTGTTAATCTATCTATGGAATGTTTTAATTTCATTCGTTTAAACTGTATTTTAAAGATGATTCAAGTAAAACATTGAAAGTTCAAAATCATTTATAAATATGGCGAAATCACGTAATTTTATACATACTATGTATAAAATGAAACTATTCAAGTTAAAACTGTGTTACACGCTATGCTATGCCATGGATGGCCACTTTTAAATTACAATAGTGTTTTTTTGTGTCCTTTATGTCCTATTATGTTTTCTTTATAATATTTGTATGAATGCATGCCTATAATTAACCAATTAAGATATTTTTAAACGTCCGTAATCTTGGAGTTATTTTCCTACTAAATTACCCTAATTTTCCTAGTAAAAACCGTTGATAATTGATCTTAGTGAAATTAAAAAAATAGCGAAACTTAAAAACAGTTTTTGTTTAGAAAGTTTTTAGAAATTTATACTTCCTTAATACTTATAATAAAGTATATACTTTAGTATGTATTTTTCAGATTTATTTTTATATATAATATATATAATAATACAAATTTAAGTTTTTACGTTGTTTTGATTGATAAATAAAAATTAATGAAACCTTGCATTTTGTTCTAGGTATTATAAAATACACTTAAAACTTTAAAAAATATTGTTTATAAAGTGTTTATCTAAAATTTTTTTACCATGCGACAGATAAGATAAAACGAAAAAATTAAATTTATAATAATTTTGCAATTGTAAAAATGATATAATTATTGCTCAAGTTAATACAAAATTGATTAAATTACTATAATTTTCATGTGAATGAAAAAAAATTTTGATTTACTTGATTAATTTAAGGCTTTAAAATAGTGAATATTGTTTGAAGTAAGTATAAAACTATAGTTATTGTTAGTTATCGAAATTATTTTGTTTTAAAAATAATTACCACCGATTAATCTTTCATTTTCAGTCAATGAGCATTGCCATCCTAACCGCGACAGTACATCGGATCATCAAAAAGCTAGACGGAAACTCATATTCGCTAGCATATTATGTCTCATATTCATGGCCGGCGAGTCAGTTGGTAAGTTTCGTGGGTTAAATGTAATATGATAACTGCAGTACTCGAATTGAAAAATTTAAAGAATTACTATATTATTATTATTTATTATTGAAAGAAAAATCAGTGTAGTTTTCGAAAAAATAGTTGGGACATTCTGTCTATCTGTGCTTTCTTATTCCGATTCGGGCACTGAATAGCTTGAGTGCAAATAATTTTTCTGATAATAAAGTTTAGGAAGAATACCTACCGAATAATTAACTTAATAACCGCATGATAGTTATCCATGGTAGAGATATATCACTGCGGACGTAAGTAATCCGTTAAGGGTATTAATTTTTTTTTTCAGGGGGCTATTTGTCGAGCAGTTTGGCAATCGCTACGGACGCTTCGCATTTACTCACAGATTTCGCCAGCTTCATGATATCGTTATGTGCTATATGGGTGGCTTCAAGACCGGCCACGCAGTCGATGCCATTTGGATGGTACAGGGCCGAGGTTTTGGGTGCCTTGACGTCTGTTCTCCTTATCTGGGTAGTCACCGGTATTTTATTATATTTGGCCGTGGAGCGAATTATGAACATGACGTACACAATCGATGCTGACATTATGCTCATCACGTCCGCTGTCGGGCTGTGTGTTAACATTGTGTGAGTTTATGTTAATTTGGTGCACGTATAACGTAACTAAGTTGCAAAATATTTTTAATATGTACTTTGCGCAAAATATTTGAAAATTAGGATCGAAAATACAATTATAATTGAAACGCGTGTGAATTTTTTCTGGAATTTTATAATTTCGACTTATCCATATGTTTGTTTTTTTTCCAAATGAAAAAAAATTTTTATATAATTTAAAGTTGTTGCTGTACAAGGTATTTTTGCAAACAATGTGTTTTCTCAAGTTGAACACAAATGTTTTAAATTAATTTTTGATTTTATATTCCATAACGTACTATAATATATAATGTAAAAATCTCTATTTGTAATAATTAAGTATCGTACTACTAAATATTTGAATATTACACAAGTGGAGTGGTAGGAGATACTTTATTAACCTAAACTTAAAATATTTATGTACCTACTTAACTACTGGCTCGATATTCGATTTATATGAATAGACATTTTCAAAACCGTATTCTGTTGCAAAGCATGACATTAAAACTCATGTTTTTACCATTTAAAATAAATGAAAAATTATTAGGACAAATAACAGCAGGTAAGTGCTATAATTTGTTTGCAAAATGTTGTTTAACGATGACTTAAAGTTGTAAAAATCATTTTTATTTTTCAAGAATACATACATTGACCAGCAAAAGGTGATGTTAGTTTTTTAAAAAAAGAATCACTATATGCATATATTGTACAGTGTAATGTATCATGCAATGGAAAAATAAATGCCAGTAGTAGTTTTATATTATAAAAATGGTAAAATCCAATATAGTGTTATAAAGTGTTATAACTTTAAATGAAAAATAAAAAAATAAAAACAATAATTGTATATAGTTAACCCTAGAATTTATTTACTATCACGTGTGCGTCAGTTATTTCGAATATATCGAATACAATTGAAGCATTTTATGAACCATATAATATAATGAAATCTACTAGATACTATTTACTACGTCCAGAATTTAATCAGCGTTTGAATTGTCGCTATTGTTACAGTATGGGCTTCACACTTCACCAGCACTCGCACTCGCATGGCGGTATCACCTCGCACAGCCATGAAACTTCCGGTCCGAGGAGCACCAATATTAATGTCAGGGCTGCCTACATACACGTTCTTGGTGACATTATTCAAAGCCTTGGTGTTTTGATCGCCGCCGTTGTCGTATACTTTAAAGTGAGTATAAGAAAAATATGTAAAACTTATCACGTTATTATGCATCACGTAGTACAAGTGATGTTTTCGCACTCGTCGAAAGCCTGCACTTGTAATTCCTTGCCGCTGTATTTTATTAAATGAATCATTTCATAATATTTTATTATCTTCTTATCAAAATCGTTGGTGAAGTTTTTTTTTTCATAACCATTTGTAACCAATCATTTTTATCTTGTAATCGTGCACGTAGCCATTTTTTATATCGTCAATTTGTTTGATGTGAACACAATCATCGATTCTTATAACATAAGTCGTGTCCAGATGATAATCATTAACCGTTAATTGCTAAAGTTTTAATACATACAGTCAATAGTGCAGTAGAAATCGGTTGTAATGAATTCAAAGGAATCACACGCTTCAGTTTATCGTGTTGTTTAGATATATGAGTAAAACAGTATCTTTTTCAAAGCTTAACATTAACTTACCATAGGTTAATTTAGGTATGTTTTAATTGTTTGTAAACTACACATGGCGCAAAATTTTGTCACATTTCTAAACACCTGCAATTTTTGCGCAATATTTACTGCAATAAACACGTTATTATCTGTAAGCTGTAGCGGTTATATTTGTGTTGCAATTAATCTAACGTTAGATTATTTTTTTTTTCACGAGTAAAAGTTTATTCTACTTTCGTTTCTATTTGAGTGTTGAAGTTGCTTTCTTTGACACATTAAACCAGCAGATCTCGCCCCTCCTCCATATATTGACTTTTTTTAAATTCTTTTTCAAACGAAAATTTGAATACTTTATCCTTCGAGTTACATAATATGTACAAAATATAGTTGAATTTAATTCGTTAAAAGTATTCGATTTTTTTTTTTTTTTTTTTATCTAAAATATATACAATTATTTAATTCAGTGAAAAAATATGTACGTATAACAGAAAAACATTTACATGGTCATTTTATGGGAACCAAAAGATAAGATATATAGATATATAATATTTATGTACTGTATAAAATTTTAATTCTAGATTAGATTCAGTATAAACGACTTCTACTGTTTTATATTTATAAACAGGAGTATTGAATATATTATTTTCAATAATTACTTGATAAAAATCTGTATAAAATTGTGTAATATTATAGCGTGACAATAACTGGGAAATTAATACAACATAAATTTATTATTTTTCAACTAATGCGATAGACTAACGATCGCTTTTGTTACATTATTTTAAAATCAAATTCATGATAATTGTACTATGTTATTATACGCATATTACCTAACAAACGTGCATATTATACAGTGTAATAATTACATTAACATTAAATTAAATGTATGTTTACGTAAATGTATGAGTGTATGTATGTGTGTAATTAAATACACCGCGCGTTTTGCCTAAACCTTGTACGTGAGTTTTTATGATACTAGACAATTAAAATTAAAAAATAACACACGGACTCACTATATATATAAGTATCCTAAGTAACCCGGTTTGACGGTAGTTGAATTAAAATTTGTCATAAATTGTGTGTATGCAGTAAACCCTTCGTTGTATTATTAAGTATGTACGCTAGTTTTTCATTAATATTCGTTGGCGCGAAATTCATACTGTGACATTGTAATGTTGCGTTAAATTCCTAAACTATTGCATATAATCTATTCAAAGTTAACCTAACCTATGTTCATAGTAATATATACATAGAGTTTTATTCTGAAAAAATGTATGATTTGTCTTGTTCCACAGCCCGAATGGAAAATCGTAGATCCAATATGTACGTTCTTCTTCTCCATATTGGTATTAGTCACCACGTTCAACATACTTCGGGATACTATGATAGTGTTGATGGAAGGTATGCCGAAAGGTGTGAATTTCGTAGATGTACTAGAAACGTTCATGAGCATCGATGGTGTGGTCAGGGTGCACAATCTTAGGGTATGGGCTCTGAGCCCAGACAAAATTGCCTTGGCCGCCCACCTAGCAGTCGGTAAATATAATCACGTTAACCTGTTTGTTGGTGATATTAATATTACCGTTGATATTAATTGTATCAAAAATATTATCGTTGATTTTGTAATATCAAAGCTATAATAGTATTATATACGAGATAATAGCTATGTCCAGTATGATTAAAATATGTGATGTTTTTTTGTTCTGTGTGCAGTACCCGGTGTTAATACGACTGCAGTGCTGAAAGATGCTTCGCGGAGGATGTATAAGAAGTACAATTTCTTCGACTGCACATTGCAAATCGAAGAATTCGAAACCCAAATGGAGAACTGTGTACAGTGCCAACCACTCAAAAGCTGATAAAACTGTTACTCACCGCGTTCCCACCTCACCATTTCGCGATCTCCAAACATGTTTGAAATAATAATAATATTCTATAAAATTTCAAAACCGTGTGCAGATAATATATTTTATAATCAACTGTCAATTTTTCTTTGTGAGAACACCGAATGCGTAGTGGTATAGATACTTTATGAACCTATGAGCAAAATGAATATGTTGTACACTTTGATTTCGATTTACCTATATCTATTATATGTAATTATATTTCATGTGTATAAAATCAGTTTTTAATTGATAGTAAATCATAAGTCATAGTAAATTTTTGATTTTTCAAAACTAAGTACTAATTTTTTAATTTTAATTATTATTATATATTTTCTTTTTATATAATCATTCATATATATGCTACATACATATATATGTAATGTGTGTACAAACTTAAACGAAATTAGAATTAGAATTTTAGAGTAATCCCTATTGTATTTATTATAACCCGATCTTACTCATACAGCTTGTTTCGACAGTTCTCTTTCCTAAAACTATGTTACAATAAATAATTATGTTAAAATATCTATTAAACCATTGAAATATGAGAGTAATAAATTTATATATTGTAATAAATATCATGTATATATACCCGAATAAATAATTAACAAAGCAACATAAGATATAACCTTTAATATGATTAACTAAATAAAGAATTAATTTATTAATTATTAAGAATAATAGTAATATGCATAACATATACATAACATGAACACTAATATTTTCTTGCTGTTCAAATATGAGTAATTATAAGTCTGATGAATAATTATTGTATTTTATAAAATAATATATATGTGTATAACTATATATATAGTTATATATATATCTTATATTTTTTAGTACTTTTCTGTAAAGTATATGTACCTATAGTAAAAAAAAGAAAAAATTTGTCATTAATACTCCTCCACATTTATTTATTTTGAAGCAAGTATCTATATAATATGAATTTTAAATTTAAATTTAAATTTATTTTAAGTAGAAAATACAATGTTCTGTATCAAATATATTATTTTATTAATACATATAATTATGTATATGTTACTATCATAAGTAAATTATTGAAAAAAAACATTTAGTAAATTGTTACTAACTTTACAAAATCGAAATAATCTTTTATTTTTTGGATTTACCGATGTATTCAATAGTGTGTAGATATTTTGATACAATTGAAAGTTCCATTTTCAGAATATGTAATATTATGTACACTGTATCACTATTATCAACATACTATAAAGCATTTTTAATCCAGGGAAGCTTTGACAAAAACATGTACTGTTAAATGTAAGAAAAGAAATACAGGAGTTAGTAGTTATTTACCAACCATCATGTTGTATTCAATACTAATTTAAAATTTTTAGATTTTAAATTGAATAAGAATATAGTTTATAGGTATAAATATAATTTTGAATGAATGTGCCATTTAAAAATTGGTGTACACTACTTATCTCAGATTTAAAAAAACATCCTCAATTTCTAAAAACTTGTATATAATGTATGTATAAAAAGTATTCGTCTATGAACACATTCGTTTTTAGATTAAAAATACTAATATAGAAATGTATTAATTTTCATTATTGTATGAACAATTAACTTTACCTATAGTACATTCGTCTAAATGATTCATCAGGTCCCTGTCATAGCACATACAGAAAATATCAATACTTTCATTTTTCGAAGTTATAATAATTTCATAAAATCAACTGTTCTTATAATGTAACCATAATCATTACTATCGACCTATCAACTAAATCAGAATGAAGTGGAAAAAAAAACTACGACGTAATTCCAAAGAAATCAAAATATTTTTCCTTGTTTATAGAACATGGTAGAAATGGTAAAATAATAATTGTTATAAGCAATTTTATACATATTATACTCACTAATAAATACACTATACACTAAATTCCGGTTTTCATCCTTTGAACTTTAAGATGTTGCAGGTGCGAATGGTTTACTGAACGATGTAATTTTATTTTATAATCTTGTACTGTTAAAATTACAAGATAATAAAATAAAATTACATTACTACATACTAACTTGGTAATTACACAATGAAAATAGAAGAAAAAATAATAATAATAAAAGTAAAAAAATTATAACAAAAATCTTTGGAAATAAAATAATTAATCATTGTATGGATAAGGAAATTGAAGATTGAAAAATATTGGAAAGAAAAAGAAACTTATAAGCAAGAGCAGGATAGTTAAATAGAAGATATAATGAATTAATAAAAAGAAAAAATCCATGTTATCGATACTTAAAATCAATAACATTTTAAAAAAATACGAACATTTTCTACGTCGATTGTATATTCGATTTAAAAACCATTTTATTCTTGTCTTCACTCTTTAGTATGTATGCTAATCTCAATGGTAAAAGTAATATTATAATTCATAACGAATCCTGACGAGGAAAACAACTATCCACAAATAAATAAACCACACAGATTATTTTTAAGAATAAGTTGTTAAGATGCAAAAAGAAAGCTTATGATCAAATGAAATAGTGTAGACCTAGAAAATTATGATCACCTCAAGTACCTTGGAGTTCATTTAGATCGAAGCCTAACGTACAAAATACACTGCGAACAGACGAAGGCCAAAATAAGTGCAAGAAACAATATACTACAAAAGCTGGTGGGTAGCGAATGGAGGAGAGACCCTCACGCCCTACGTATCGCCACTTTAGCATTATATTTCTCAGCAGGGGAATATGCATGCCCAGTCTGGAGCAGATCAGAACATGCAAAAAAGTAGACATTTTGCTGAATGAAGCGACCCGTTTAATAATAGTATGCCTGAGACTCAGATCAGGAGAGAAGTGTATTCCAGAAAGGAAAAAATGAAGCGATTAATGAATGAACGACACCCAATGAATGTAACCATTTTTTCTTTCATAGATGGGTATATTTTTGTTTCACCTTCCCCCAAATAGTTTCAACTGTTTTTCGCTTCTGCGTTTATCATCGAGATCCGTTGGAAAACCATCGATCCTAAATCGTTTCTCCTCCTTCTCACCACTGTTTCCGAACCGTGATTAATCCACTGCGCGTTAGTATGAACAAGTGTGGACGAATAGCAGTGTCCGATTGTCGTCCATCATTTCGAAATGCTTCGGAGAACTGATCGCGCATACCGCAGTCACAAGTTCACGGGGCACCCGAACAGAAACAAACGCGACGTTTCACTCGCGTCATGCAATACCTCACGAGCTCAGTGGACCGTTTCCAGAACGACCGTCCCCAGGGTCTGGTCGTCGTCTTCGGACCGCCGCGGCCGCGACGGTGTTGCACGCCGCTTGACGAACCGACGGTGATAAGATCGGCGTCCGGCGGCTGCGGATAATCGCAACGGCACAACGACGGCACGGCTACCGCGTCCGTGTCGGCGCCTCGCTGCGGTCCGATGGCTCCGTCCACGACGTCACGGCTGGCGGCGGCGTTCTCACTACGGGCCACTGCGATCGGCCGCTGCGCACTTGTCGGTCGGTTTTCCAACGCGACGTCTGTCGTCACTCCGGGCATCGGTGACCAAACGGTGGTCAGTGGTACTGCTATTGTACTCGCACGTATATTACGTCCGCTATTCGCTTGGAGGAAAAAGAAAAAAAAAGACCAAATATTTACCGTACCGCAAAAATTGTAATTTTGTTGCGCCCGAGTAGCCCAACGGTTCCCGACTTTATCCGTGCAATTCCTTGTACGATAAAAAATACACAATCACGCCTCCCGCGAATACGCGTTAGACAAAATACACTTATCGCGATAATAATTGAATAATATCGAGCCGACCGTTAATTTTACAATAAACATTCAAACGTGTATTTTTGCTCCCTGTACGGCATTGCGGTCTAAAAATAATTGAACGCAATTCTTACTTCGTGCACATCCTATTATGGTGCTCGCGCTTCTCATAAAGGGTTGGGTTAGGAACTGGGTTCAACGGTCGAAAGTACGTTTTGTACATTATGTGCAATTAGGGACAAATGTATACTCTAAGCGCAATTCACTAAAACAATACACACACATACAGAGTCTACAGGGGTGGACTGAATAATTTTCCGACCTCGGTCGCTATACGCAATCCGTAAGTTCGTGCAGTTAAGAAATAAATCCAAAACATCGCAATGTGACGTGGAAAACATATTATGAAAAAACTGTTTATATCTCGGTATAATTCTCTCGATGTGATTCGAAGTTTTTCTTTCGGACTTTTCTTAAATCGAAATCTGGTGCTGCTATTTAATAAGAAATACGTATATTAGGATAATGCCCTTATGCACATTATTTTCCCAAAACGTATTTGCGCTTGTTTAATCGTAATTTCATTACAGCCTATAATTAGATCCGATTTTCAACAGTTTGTTTTTTAGCATTTAAGATTTCATAAAACACCTATAAAAGCAATATATTAATTTTTATTTGTTTCCTACATGCGTTGAAATTGATACTCGCAATATAAATAATATATTGTGTTTTGAACATTTTCAAGTGGTGCATATTGTTGAAAAAATTTAAAAAAAAAGAACTTCTTAATTCATATTATAATTATCTAATAGTTATCATTAATACGGTTATGATTTATTGGGTATACTAGTCATTTGATTACTGATATTATTGTTCAGAACATTAATGTTTGGTACATTGATATAACTGTCCAATCATAGTTACACAACATATATTAACGGCACATAATAATTTCTTACCTCGTAGCTAACTATGGTTGTATAGTAACTGTTGTGGATGTTGATACTCTTAATAATGATTATGGAAAAAAAACATATGGTATTTCTTGTTCCGATCAGTCGACTTCATATGCACCACTTGCCGGTAACCGGACGAGCGAACTTTCTGTTTAGACACCGAGGCCGTCGAAAAATTAGACACAAAAGCAAACGCGACCAATTTTCATAGCGGTTTATCAATCAGGTGCCTTATCATTATGTAGAATTACGTTACAAAGATAGCAGCACTTCGTTTGACTTTTTTGAGTACCAATAAAATAGCTTCCACTTAATACAATATCGTTATTTTGTTGATTTTCTTCATAATGATAACTTTAAATAAAATAAAACAGTTCGTTTACATTGAAATGTTAATCGGTGTATTGTCAAGTGTACAGTTAAAATTCGAGATACACAGCGATCATTGCTTACATTTTTTTTTTTTATCGCAATATAATAGTATAGTATAAAATAAATAAAAGTATATAGTATAAAAGTATAGTATAAATAAAATAGTATCCATTCATCAGAAATATTGGAGAGCATAGTATTCTTCAGCACAAGGTTTTACTTTATCAATACGCATAGGCTTATATTGTATTATAATTATATACTGGTCGAATTACTAGAGTTATTATGAATTAATCTTTTCACAACGAAGAATTGTACACAAAGTACGAATAACTTCTGTGTATAACTGAGTCGTGTCAAACATTTCAGAGCCCCGGGGCAAAATATTTTTTACGGGGCCACTGGGCACAGGTAGCATATTAAGTACAGATAAGGGCGTCCTCTTACTTTTAAAAAACTACGGCGCCCGGGGGAAATTACCCCCTTTGACGCCCCCCTTAACACGGTCCTGTGTGTATACCTGCACACTTAGAATTAAATATCATAATATATAATATATTTTAAAAAATCATATCATATATCTAATGTCATAGGTTCAATGAATGTGTAGAACAAATAGAACCTACAGCTGGATGTTTTTTATATCAAACAAGTACAGACGATAATTAGACAATTTTAAAATTAATTTTAATAGTGCTTAGTAAGAACAAATAATCTGCATGTTATGCTAAAAAGAAAAAAAGAATAAGAGAAAAAATGAATTTATTCGATCGAGTACAAGGAAAAATAGAAATGATAATATTTATAGGCCACATAAGAAGAACGCACACACAGATATTGCTCAACAAAAAATTATAAAACACTTCAGAAATATCATTAAGACTGTATGAGTTTATGTAATTATGTATATAGATACTTGTAGAGATACATATCGACATTTTAAATCTCCAAACTTCGAGTACATGTCTAAACAAAATTATTATTACTTGTTATTTATTTATTATTATGAAAAAGGAGGAGCCCAATACAAATTTAGAAAATAATCTTAAAGCTTAAGTACATAACAGTATAAATTATAAAAACAACTTATGCTTCGATAATGAATAAACTTAAAATTATATTTACTCATTAAAAGTTACGAAATCGAATATGAAATCAACGCGAGATAACGAACACGATAAGTGAAGATAGAACTTTTAAGTCATGTGTAACGTTGTAAATATGTTATAAATTACAAAAATATTTACGATATTAAGTCCTATAAAAAAATATTTTGTCAAAATAAATTGAAAACCGTATAATAACGTACTCAAAGACCGGACGTTTTGAAATGAATGGAAATTTATGATTGAAACCGCTGGGTTTTACAATCCACTTGTATGTACACGAGTATTTAACATTCGTCAGCACAGGTACCTAGTCAGAAAATATTCACTAGAATATTCACTAAAATAAGAATTACGTGAAATTGTATGTATCCTACAAGAATAAGCCAAATCTGTTACTATGGAGTTTAATATCGATGCATATTATTTTCAGTATTGCTATCGGATATTCGCCAAAAAACATTCAAAATAAATACATTACACGTATGTGGTATCTTGGATGCACATTTATTTAGTCAATTTAACCGATTTGAAAACTACATTTGAACGTAGCTTCCAGTGAAGAGCAGACCGAAGTTTGAACGGAATAATATTTCAAATATATTGAAACATTTTCGAATTTCCGTGTGGACATCTAGCTGGAAAGTTAACATATTCAATCCGAGCATTTCGAATCCTCGAAATATTCTCGCGAGGACTATAGTGACCTTGAATCACGTACGTATTATATATCTGTAAGAGCGCGTGTACTACTGAGCACATTTAGGTCCAGCGTACTCGGAAATGTTTTATAATTACATCTAATCGCTTTCATTGAATTCCCTGGAATTTCTAAGCCTCCATTCGTCTCAATTTTCTACATCTCCTACACACACCAACGGCCTTCATATGATTCTCAATCGTATCTAATCATCTTTTTTTGATATTCCTCTTCCTCTTTTCCCTTCAACGTTAATTTTCTAACTCTTACTGCATTGGTTTCCTCTCGTCTCGTTACATTCCAAAACATCTCAGTCTATTTTCTCTCTTGTCCGTAATAGACGCTACACTAATTTTACCTCTCACATATTCGGTCCTTATTCCATCTTCTCTTGTCACTTCACTCATCCATCTAAGCATTCTCATTTCCGCAACATTTATACTTTATTCTATTAACCTGTCAACCGCCCAATACTCAATAAATACCCAATACATGGATCATATATTTAAAATATTATTTTGGGATTATGATTTGTTTGTGAACCTAAAACCTTGCTGCGCGAGTAAATAACATGTTTTGACCACAAGTATAAGGTATTACAAATAAATATTTTATTACACAGTTAAAAAGGTCTACTAATATCGAAGCATTAAATTAACTAATAATTAACAATAATGTGGTGATAACAATAATAATAATAAAGATTATAAAAACAATAGTTCTATCAACATAATAATAATCATACTGCACTCACAACCACAAATTAATGAAATAATATTATTGGACACTTGTACGTTAGAAAAAGTACAATAAGTATATTCACGAGACATGAGGTTTGAGCTCGTGACATTTGCGGTATTCAGATGGTTGTATTACCACTGGGCTATTACATCGTTTTCAACCTATTTTTCCCTTTCTAACTTATATATAATATAATATTAATAATATAATAATAATATTAATATTTACTACAGTCCGTTTTACAGCTCTAGATATTCGATCGCAGCGCGACCGTTTTTAATCAATATTATATAATACTTGCATAGTTATAATTTTCATACATTAATTTTTCATTCTTCATGTTTGTACTTAAAAAATGTTTTGCTTTTTGAATCTTTTTTTTGAAAAGAATAAAGAAATTTAACAAAAAAGGTTTAAATATTATTTTTTTTATTTTCTTTAGAAAAGAAACTTTTAACATTTTACTTTTAAATATTATTAGAATTATTTCTTTGCATATAAATTCCGGATATTTAATTTTAAATTATATATTATATTCTAAGATATCAGAAAAATAATTAGGTTCATTCACTACACACTAAACTCGAAAACGCGATAGTAGAAAATTTCTAAAAAAATTTCTTTTCGTTTTCGTTTTTTATTTAATAAAAATAATTGTCAGATTTTTATTTGTAGCTTATTTAATTTGTATAAAATTTTAAATAACATATCTATTTTTCTATAAATGTATATAAGAACGAAAAAATGCCTAAAAATACCGAAAATAACATAACTGAAGGCACGACAGTAATTGAAGACGGGTATGAATAAATTTTAATTTCAATTGAAGCAGTGAATGATAATTTTTTATTAAAATTCAGTCTTAAATATTAATTAAATACATTTTTAAAATAAAACTTATATATATATATATATTTAACATTAATATTTTTGTTCATTTCAATATACATATGGTTTTGTTGTTATAATATATTACAACATAAATCTAATTAATTTTTTTATTGAAATTCTTTGACTTTTTTAAAAACACTTGTACTTAAAAATAAAAATTAACCAAACTATGTTCAAATATTTAAAAAATTCAATTAATTTAACAGTTTTTAAGTTTAAAGTTACTTTAATAAAGTCCTAATACCTTTCGTTTACATTTTTTATTAATATTTTTTTTATCATCTTATTATTATTATTAAGGAATTTATTACTTCTTTTTAATTATTGAACAGTTTAATTTTACAGAAATAAATTTAAAATTTCTTTGTTATTATTTAAAACCAAAGTTAACAAGATTAATGATTCTAAACTCAAAGGAAAGAAGAAGAATAAAAATAATGTATCGTTACACGAACAATTTCAAGTTTCGTTAGATGGACAAAAAGGAAAATATAATGTACCTAAAGCATCAGTAAAGCCAATGCAACTTATTCAGACTGAAAGCCAAGTTCGGGTTCCATCAGAAATGATGAAATTATTAAAATTAAATTAGCATAAGTATATAACATAAATAATTAATTAAATATGCAAATAGTTGTGATACATGTTCGAAAAATGATAAGAACCCACCTCTGAATGAAAATACAATCGATGAACAGAAAACTGATGAAAGCGATGTAAAACGCATAAGTTATGCAATGACATGTAAAGAAACGAAAGATAAAACAGATAAAAATCAAAAAGAACCAACTTTAGAAAATAGAATTTGGTATATATTATTATTATCATAACTCAATTCGATTCGACGTTGTGTGGTTGCGAGACGCAAAAACAACGACGGATAATAATCGACTGAACTGAACACTAAACAAATAATCTATTATTCTATATCGACTATTATCTTCATCGACATCCAGTCAATATCCAGCGGGTTGTACGGTCGATACGAGTTTATAGTATTATTTATACTTACACAAAAATTATAACGAGATATGAGAGGTAGTTTGCAGATAGGATATTACTGAAAGTATTAAGTCCTCTTTGTACATTTTTTTTTCAATCGGTTGAAATATGTATATATAGTTATATGTATCTATAGTTTTTAATTTTAAATAATAAAATTTGAGAAATTTATCAAAATATGCAAAATAAGTATAATAATGTTAAAATAAGCACTTTTCTGCTAAATCTATCAAATATGCAAAAATATGCACATTCAAATTTTAGATCTGATATCATGGCACCAAGGTATTTAACAATAATTGAAAAAATTATGCAAATACTAGAAGTCCCTAAACCTAATAATAAGCCTTTCTGATTACTTAGGGTGGGCCAGGCACATATTATCATACACATAGTCCAATACAGTATACGTGCCTGTGCTAACATGTGTAATTTCTATTTTTCAATAATAATAAAAATAAAAAAATGATTAACGTGGTTGTTATGTAACTTTAGTATAGGTGCTTGATAAGTTTTTAAATATTTCAACACTTGGGTCATTTAAAATGTAACGCAGTCTCTCAGAACGGTAGAATTCGTATTGTGTACATCGTAGTTATAAGACATACATAATAATATAATATTATAGTTTCAATAATTGCGTGGCTAAGACCCATGATAAATGTTGAAATTGTTTCCTCTTGAAAGTGCACATACTATCAGTAACATATAAAACACTATGAAGGTACGCTTGCTGATGTAAATCAAACAGGTCAATGTGATGAATAAGAGCGTACGTATGAACATTTTAAATCACTTCCGTAATTTATACGGTTTCCATATTTTTTGAAACGTAAACAATAATAAAAATATGTACTATTACCTAGGTTAAAGTGTGATAATGTAATCTCGTTCAATAAAAACGGAAATGCAAAACTATGTGAAGATGTTATATATACTTATCATCAGTAGTTAGGGGATAGTTTTAATGTTGAGGTCCTCTGGAATCACTGTTCTGATTTTAATATACATGTCACGACTTTGCAAAATACGTGAAGTCAAAAAAAAACAATCATGTAGGTATTTTAAGACGACGATCCAACGTAAAATGAATCTGTTTGATGGCCAATAATTACGTATTATTATATGATCGGTAAACTGTTGTTTTTATAACACTATTAGGGGCGTCATTTCAAGTTTTGAAAGAGTGGGATCACTGATTAAATTTGCCGACTTCATAATATTTAAAAAATTATGGTTACCTATATATTTAAATATTTAATATTTATGGGCGATAGACTATCAATTAAATATTTTTTCGGTACAAAACATGTAAGGGTTAGTAATGATTCATTACTAATGAATAATGATGTCATGATGATAAACAAAGAACATGAAACGTTTCAATTCACCCAATTAAATAATATCATTAAAGATAGTAAAATATTAATTAATTTACATATCTTATAGGCTATAAATTATCTATCAATAGGTTTTATAGAATAATAATATAAATCTAATTAAACAAATACTTATAATTTTATTATTTGTATATTTAATACTTTACAGAACTTATTTATAAAAACATAAAATTGTATCTCAAATATAATTTACCGTATTTTGGGGTGAACAGGAACAATTTTAACGGTTTTTTATAGAATATAAGCTCAATTTTTATGGTATCGATATCACGAGAACTGTTTTATAAAGATCACCACATATAAAGAAATATATAATATACCAAAAATAAAGTATATAAGGTTCGCGTAATAACGATTATCATTAACGGGGAGGAACCTGTGTTTCCCAACTTTTAATAAGCCGTTAACGTGTATTTGAAAGAGAATATTATCTGATTTCTGAGTACAAAATAGTAAATAAAAATGTACTATTTACCGATTTTAGCATATGATCATCGAATAAAAAACTGTCGACTTTTTGAAATTTCTTAGATTGGGACATTTGCTATAGTCTTCCCCTCCCCCTAAATGATGCCCCTGAACACTTTATGCGTACTATTTACTACAAGTTTGAATAATGTGTACCTGTACCGTGAATGAAGAGAGACTATCGGTTTATGGCATTAGGAAATAAACCTAACAATTAACGAAAATAAAAACGGTATTATGCGGTATATATATATGTAGATATCCATCACCGATTGATACAACAATTGTAATGCCTATTCCACCTACAATGGTGCCCACATAATAGCATTGCGGTAATAGTCTAAAAGACATTTATGGTTGTGTACCTATAACGTATACTGCGCAGAGTTACGCGTTCAGTATGACCTAAATGTTGCTCTTGTATACAATTAAGTGAAATGTATGCGGACGTATAGTGCGCACACATATTAAACTACTTGTCTTGCTCATTCGTTTTCCAAAGATCGTGATCTATACTTATTCCATATACCAACTACTTGGTACGTAGATAATTGTACAGCCGATAGAACGCGAGTACGGTAACGATACGCCAGCGCATTATACGTATTATTGGCATATGATACCATGGTGTACCTGCTAGAGGTCCTTAGAGGTCCCGGCACGGGCTGGGCTGGAACCGCTCAATGCCCTAATATAAATATTGCGGGTTGGTTATCGTAGTATTTTTCTTTGGACCGGTCAAAAATAAAACTATCTAATTTAATTGGTAACATCATGTGATCGGTATGCTATTATCATACATATCCAGGCTCGTATGTATGGTGGGGGGGGGTACGGGTAGGCACATGCCCGGGGATGTCAAGTCTCAAGAGCGACAAAATATTTTGGCAAAATTATATTTAAAAATGATGTACCTAATGAAAAAAAAAATATGTTTTATTATGTTATAATTTGTTTAGTTTGTTAATTAAAAAAAAGTATTAAATGATTTTCATTTATGAGTTATATTTTAATATTGAATAATCTCGATTATGGATGAAATAATAAGTGTTATATTATTATTGTTTATTTTTTTTTGGGGGGGGGGCATACATTTTATGCCCGGGGGCGCCAAATTTTTAAATACGGGCCTGTACATATCGGTATGTTATGTAGTAGGCTTGTTACAAATCATAATAAAAATACGTAAATATTATTAAGCTATTGATATTTATAAATTTATCAGTGATCAAATCAAACACTAAATATTAAGAACTGGCCTGGACGGGTTGGACTTAAAAAAAAAAAAGAAAATTAAGGACCGGGCCTGGGTGGAGGCATTTTGTAAGTTCTGGTCGAAAAAAACGGTCCGTGCATATCTTTAGTACGAGTACCTATGTCTCGAAATGGTTTTGATTCGATAAAATCGTCATAGAATAGCGTATACGAATGAAACAACACCTGAATTAATAACTATATAACTATTTACCTATATCACATCGATCAATTATTAAACATCTAAACTGGATGTATTCCATTATTATTTTTAATTTTAGTTAGAAAATACGAGATTGGTGCCTAGTCGAAATCAATGATCTTTTCATACCTCACAGTGACACTAGCAATGCCTACGTTTAATGTATATAGGTACATATACGTTCTTTATATTGCTTTTCTCAGAATTTTATAAAGATTTTAGTTGCTCATAAGTAATCAGGGTCGGCTCAAGGTATAGGCTAGGCACCTGCCTAGAGCGGCACTTTAGTAGGGGCGGCATTTTCAAAACTTGTAAATTTTTTTTGAGTTCTATCAGTGTTTTATAAGAAAAATATTTAAATGAATTCATTCGTGAAAACCACTTAACTATATAATACAATAATATTGGCTAAAGTTATTATATTACTTCATATTACGGCCTACGCTGAGCGTTTTCAATTATTCCAAAAATATAAATAACCACACAATTACTTCCGCGATTTCCGATAGCCGCGATAGTGATGGGTTTTGAGTAATAATTATAGAAATCATTTTTAAGTCTTTCTACGAATAATTTTATATATAAAATAAAAAATTACAATTTTTTTTATATAGATATGTCACATAAAAAATAGGGGAAGGGGCTAAGTTAAAATAAGAGCTTATTTTTTTTTTTTTTGAGGCGACAAAATTTGATTTTGCTTAGTGCTCTGTTTTTGCTTGGGCCGGCCCTGTAAGTAATTATATACGAAAGCTTAATGCACAATATGGGTCTACATGTGCAATATCCTAGTTGTTTCAATTTTTTCGACTGCGTAGTTGAATACCTTTTGAGTGTATTGTACACGTGGTGGTTATGTACATTTTACAAAAACCGCATGACAACGTATGCACGAGCATCATGTAACTCACGATCGCTCAAAGCGTGTTGAATAGAAAAGCGGCTTGTCTATTGTGAAGTTAACCCGCGTAAGACGGCAGATCTTTAAATGATAAAAAAAAAAAAATGTGGAATACCTTTAACCTTCTATAGTCGTTGACACGAATACAATATGTACATAATATATTGACCAGGACGTTTTAAAAAGCACACTGGAGTTTTCGTTACGTCGACGTGCGTTCGTGTTTATTATAGTTTAGATCTAATGATAAAAGCCCGCTAATAATATTAATATTTCATCTCGGTTCTCCGGGGAAATATGTACATCGGACAATAGTGTATAGAATTCGTACGGGTTCTATAATTCAACAACATTGATTAGCCGCAGTGAAAAATATATAAAATGTTAATGATCGAACCCAAGCTAACATAATAATATGTATATTATGCTGTTCCTATACACGGTTTCGTAAGGCACAGTCAAGAAATTTATGATTTTTAAAAGCTATGAGATACGAAAATTATTTAAGAAATAATCAGATTAGTGCAGAATCATAATAAATTGTTAACATTTTTAAAGCAATATCAAAATGAGATTATTTGAATTATATTTTATTGTACCGTATTATAAATAGTGCTTATTTTCTAGAACGAATCGGTTCCTTGGAAATCTGGTAACGCCACTGTTAAAAGTTAATTTACAAGACGTTATATTTTATAGAAAAAAACGAATCAAAAAATATATTCCATGAAATTGAACTATAATATTATTATTCCACTTGTGTCATCGGATTTTCTTTTCAACCATTATCGATCTCAACATAGTTGTTCGGTAAAACCATTGGCTCAGACGTATTTCCTTTGCTACAATCGGTTTCCAATAAGAATTAAACTAAACGAGAAACAATAGGTTCAAACGGAAAAGAAATTCTTTCGGTGGCCATCGTAATACAGTTGTAAGTACTGCTTTAGATGTTTTCAAAATGTAAACAGTTTGGGAAAAGGGGTCCCGCGGCGGAATCGATATTTCGAAAACGCGTACATCGTAGAAGCGTGTGCAGTATGGCGATGTTGAAATAGGTACGCATTTTATCACGCGACGACGATACGAACTCGTACCAGAGACTGGTCGGCGGACACGGGTCGTCGTAAGCGTACGCGGTTCTGCAATTATTTCGGAAAAACCACAACCGTGGTAACCACCGTCATCGTTATTATAATGGATCACGAGCCGCTCCAAGCGCGCGCGGTCTCGTGTATGTAAAACGACTCGCAGGAAGTCACGGGGTCAAGTTGAACGGAGTTGAGCAACACGTGTGTCATTTGGGGAGGCGGTGTGTGCTTCATGCGCAGTTTGCCACTGCCCGCGCCTCATTATCTTAGATCTCGTTACAGGCACAACGTTGTTATTATTATTATTGTTACGAGTGTGTTTACCAGGCACGCGGTGTCAAACGAAATATTTGACCGCAACGCGAGCAACATGTATACCTATTTATAACGATCATCGTATTAACACTTGCGAAATTTCGGCCAAGGGTCTTTTCCGTTTGTATATACTACACGTACGCCTACATCTGGCGGAAACTCGCGCTCGTTCGTCGGTACTTGGAACGAAACGAAAAATTGATCAATTGCCCTTGCGCACCGCACTCGAAATGTGCGCATACATATTACATGGTTTTATCATATTTCTCGTTACAAACCGTTCGTATGATTTTCGTACTATATTATTGTAATTGTAATTGTTTTCTCGATTTGATGCAGTCGCCGTACGCGTAATGGATATACTGTCACGTTTTCGTCCATGGTCGTGGGCTAACAATAATGTAAATATTATAACCGTGCACCACGTAAACGTGTTTTTGTGTAGTGGTCGTTGTCTTAATATATTAGGCACTAATCCGTTAACGCATCGATATAAACTGTTTTTTTATCATTACCAGTGCGCTATACTATGACCTAAAAAATCTTAATACCACCGCTATATAATATATTGTACTCTATAAATTATGGAAAAAAAAACAACGAATAAAATAATTCCTTTTTTCCTTATGTTTACGTTTTAAGAATTAATTAGTTTATTAACTGTGAAAAATTTGAGAATTTTTTTCTGTTCTGTTCATAAAACTATTTCTGTGATTTTTAATTTTAAGTACAATATTTATGAAAAACACAAAATAAATCAAATGTATTACGTACATAAGTGAAAAATAGTATAAAAACTGGAGAAATAGCGCTTATAAGGCTACATTTCTAAAAATATAATAAAACTTAAATTTTAAAAATATGGAAAAACATGATAAGAACGTTGTCGATGATTGGGATGATACATTATAACGTTAAAAATATTGCATTTAAAAAATTGAAACTAAATTTAACCTACTAGGTATTATTTCTATAGTGTCGATGTACTATTTTGAACTTGTTCCATCATTATGAAATGTCTATTTCTCTCGTGAGTTTATATTTACGTTCCGTCGAAACTACTATGCTACTTAGTACTTTGTATAACACTCCGATTTACCTGGACGATTTCCGAATAGGCGACGATTAAAACATGATTTATCTCTGGCATTTGCACCGTTCCATTTTAAAAAAATAAAATAAATAAATAAAAAAAAATAAATACGATTATAGCGGCCGATTCTATAATATAATCGTTAATATTACTGCAACGGAAAATATTTATACGGATCGTTGTCGTCAAACGAGTCTGTTTCGCTATTACTTAATGATGTTTAATCGAACAATAATTCTCGACTACATAATATATATATATATATACGCGTTTACGAGAAATTATGTGTCGTTGCGTGTACATTATTATATATAATATATAATTTAAGAATATTTTTTTTATTTTTGCTAGAAGAAAAATAAATGTGTTAATGTGATTATAAACTATAACTGATGTCCGATACGGTAAGTACCAAATAATAACTGCAGTAAACTTTACAAAAACGATCAATTATAACTCGATATTTCGGTCGCGTTGCAGCGTTTCGCAAAAATAATCATTACGGTGCTCGTACTATAATTATTACGTAAGTTTTTTTTTTTTTAAAACTTTTTTGGTGGGCCGAATTAAAAAATTAATCCATGTACACAACTTGCGAACCAACTGAACTGATTAGTATTGTACGAAAACGATTTTTCTTGTTATTACTTGTTTCCACTCGTCGATATGTGCATATACATATACATGTACATACATATTTTATACATATATATATATATATATATAAATGTTTTTTCTCTTTCTACGTTCGTACATATGTATTGTAACGGTTTTATAGTAATAATAATAATAATAATAACATTATGTTCAATCGGGGACGTGCGAATGGCATATTTTCCACATGAAAGCCTTTAAATTAACGAGATTTGAACAAGTACAATTCGTGTGTATGATTTCGATCCACGCAAAAACAGCGCTTGTTTGCACCACAGTGGTACCTATATACAGAACACGCGTTGCATTATATTGTTGCACAATGTAACAATAATTTATAAGTTTTATACGTGTCCTCAGGAAAACGGAATATTTTCATAAAATATATTTCTACGTGACGTCCGCAGGAAAAGATACGAATTCGTGAAACGTAAACAGAATTTATAAATAAAAAAAGTAGTACGTTTTCAAATCCTTTGGGCTCGTCGGTCGGTTTCCGTTTACTTCTTATGATATAATACACGCAAGAACCAACATATATTATCTACATCTCGAGGATACCACTGTAGCTAGGTTAACCTAACCTGGATTCACTTGTTCGAAGACGGAAAAATGAGACATATTCCCCATCCCTATCTGATTTATAGATAACTATTAGGAAAAGCTGTTGAACTAGTACAGTACAAACTAAAAATTTTACCAAAATATCGTTGGAAATGGACAAGTTTCTAAGCGTACACGTATAAGTTAATTGCCGAAGAAGTACACGTGTATATAATATGAGTTGATTTTTTTATATGAAAATATATGTTTCTATGTTGTGAAGTGCGCGAAATTATTTTAATAATATTTATTTTACGTTTATATTTTAATTATTTTAATTAATATAATAATTATACACCAACGTTACAACCAATTTTAACTCATCAATAACTGGTGAGCGTTTTCAGTAGTCTTCAGTTCTCCGCTACATTATCCGAGTAATGACTACACAGGAGCGGATCCGCTGGAAAGATCAACCCCTAATGGATTTTTTTTAAATTTATACTAAACATTCTAATTGACATTTTTTTCCAACGAAAAAATACTTTTGAATGAAATTGTATAATAATTCTAAAGTACGTTGTATTATTATACATTTTAAATTATTCAATGTAAATTTAGTATGTATAAAAAAAAATTGAATGTGAAATTAATCTTTTCTAGTTTATTCACTTTGTCCCCCAGCGCCATATTAAAATCTTGGAGACACTTGTGACTAAACTTGAACTTTTAGCAAATACGTCGATGAGATCACCTTATGTTGACAATTTAAATATTTAAAAGAGGAGCGCGTTAAAAGATTCGGACCATCTCAATCAAATTTTGAAAGACCATTAAATTTTTATTCATCCACAAAATTATTACAATCAAAATTTAACTATTTCCGTTGTTTAGCGCAAGGTTAGGTGTAACACATGAAGCCTACACAACAATGCAGCGGCAGTTTCAGTTACCTCTGGGGATCGTTATTCGCCGATTTCATGCGGCAGTTGTTAATAACACGCTCCTCGTACGACAAATGCACGGGTAAAGTTCCAAAACACTTTTGTATACCGTTCTTAAATGTTTTCGCTGTTGATATGGCTTAAGAAAATCATTTTTTCATACGAAAAGTCACGATAATTATATACGTTTTAATGACTTGCGTAGTAGTGATGGTGGTCAGCGGTGGCGCGGGTATCCGCTCGCAAATGCGAACATTGTTATTATTATAACGCGAGCCAGAACTGAAAATTTCATTTCGACCACGTGTTGCAAAACTTTAAGTAATAACGAGAATCGCCCGCGTACCATAATAACGAGTACCGTTCTCACGACAGCGTTTGACAAGTTTATCTCACGAAGCCGTTGGTAGTGGTCAACGGGCCACGGATCTCGTACGAAATCCAATTACCTATCGTGCACTATGCACGAATATGCTTTTTATCTCGGGGCCGGGACAAAGCCCAAGGCGACCATGTCCTCCGGTTTTCCCTTTCTTTCCTTCCTCTCCTTCCTCGGGCCGTCTATAAATGTGCCGTCCGATGACTGTTCACTTTCAGTGTACAGGTAATTCGTTCTCGCAAACGTTTTTTTTTTTTATTCTCGATCCAAGTTTCTATTCATAGATTTTGTACTTATCCTGTTGCACGCATTCGGTTTGGCAAAGTTCACCACTTGTCACCAATCTACTATCTATATACGCGCAGCATCAAGATTCGCAATGGCATACGCAGTAAGTTATTATTATTGCGTCAAATCCGGATGATTGAATTTGTTACATTAAGTCAAAGAATTTGCAATTGATTATTAATCTATTTATTAATCCTCCTAGTTAAACTAAATACTTAAACTTTTTGCAACCGCAATATATTTTGGTAACTTAGAAAATATAGATAAAACACGTTAGTCAACTGCATGCGATTGTAACTTAACAAAAACATGTGTTTGAAATAGAAATAATGATTTTTGCGTTTGTTAAATGCCAAATGGTTTCAAGTTAGAACTTTTCTTTTATCGCTTCACTATTGTTTAATAATTCATTCTAGAGACAAAATAGGCGATTAACTTATGCAATATAAAAACACATAAGCAAACGTAATATTATGAACAACTTTCAAAGACTAAAATATAATTATTATCCCCCAAATAAAATTAAACAATATTATTTATTCTAAATATATTATCTATATCTATATTTATGTCATCGAGTTTTATTTTTGATTTCCATAACATCGCGTACTTTGATAGATTTACTTTTTTTTTTTTTTTACTTGTATTCACGTCATATCATCATATATCGAGACAAAGTTAGTAAAAATCTACAGTATAATATAAGTAAACTGTATCATAACGTAACTCACAAAAGTGAGACTTCCACTTTTTTTTTAATAATGTTTTGTGCATAGGTGTAGTGATTTTAAACTGTATGATTATGACGTAGTTAATTATTACTAAATTACCGAACGAAAATAATCACAATTTTATACAAGTGTCTTCTGTAACAGTACAAACAAATATTTAAGACAGATATTACTGTGAAACAGTCATATCTACATTATCAAAACTAGCAATTAGTGTTGATGTAAAAATTGCAATTTCTCCAAAATCATACGCGCACACCGGACGTAATAGTTTTTCGTATCCTTTATGGACATGGTCAACAAATAGTTTGCATTAGTATACAAAAATATTATTAAAATGTAACTACTGCTATATGTTATCATCGCAATCTATATAACAACATATTTTGCTCGATATCGATGAGTTAGACAACTACACAGTATAACATCTCATATTTGTACGAGAAACATCGTACATATTAATCTGAATAGTAATTTAAACTCATTCCTTCCGTCGCTCACGCAACGAATTGGTAATATTATTAGTACTCTTTTCACAGCGCAAGATTTGTACTCCGTCGATTTCCATCATATAGATTCAGTAAATTATAAGCAAAAGTATATAATTTAATATTACATACGCACTTTACGCTACGGTTAAACATTTTTCGTCCGTTTAAATCGGAACCTAGTTGCTACAATCTTGTTTAGAATGCTATTGATTTTTCTCCTATTGTACATTTATGTTTAGTTTCGATTTTAATTAAAAAAAAAAAAAAAAAAAAAATCGAGGACGACAAAATAATAATAACGTCTGTTCGGCTCACAGGTCCTGCGATTGCTGACGACGGCCGCGGTGTCGCTGATGATCGTCGCGCCGTCCACCACCGGCAGCCCCGTGTCCGCGTACGGTTACGCGGCCACCGCGCACGCATCACCACGTGCTTACTACAGGCCAGCGGCGGACGACGAGCATGCGTCCACGCCGGCCAAGTATAATTTCGCGTACGACGTGGCCGATGCGTACACGGGCGACTTCAAGAGCCAGACGGAGGAGCGGGACGGCGACTTCGTCAAGGGACAGTACACAGTGGTCGAGCCGGACGGCACCAGGCGCGTGGTGGACTACACGGCGGACGAGGAAAACGGGTTCAACGCGGTCGTATCAAAGGAAGGGCACCCGACCGCCGCAGCCGCCCCGCCTGCTTACCGCAAACCGACCTACAAGCCGGCCGTCGCGGCCGCTTACCGCCCGGCGCCAGCCGCGGTCGACCGGCACCACGCCGCCGCTTCCGCTTACTCGACCGCCTACCCGGCCCATTACCCAGCTAACCACCCGAGCAACCATCCGGCCTACCACTCGGGCAACCACAGGGTCAACTACCCCATCGCCTACCCTACCGCCTACCCCGCGGCCGCTTACCCAACGAGCACGGCCTACCCGCTGGCCCCGCTGTACAAGTCGGCCTACAAGCAGCCACCGCGGCCATACCCGTACGCGTCGTACTAAACGCATCTGGTGGTCGCCGCCGTGTTGACATCTCATCGTCAACCGAAACCGCCACGTCGACGAACCTGTACAACGTGATATTATACCGTACACTGGCGGCGCATCATTCAAGCAACAGCATAGTTACGATAAATTCTATTTTGAACGCTTACGTAAGACAGTACAGCTTACAGCTGGTGAAAATAAATCGCATAAGAATTGTCAGCATTGTTGTAGCATTAGAATTGTGTCGGTATGTGTGTGCGCGAACGTGTAACGTGATCGTTGACCGTGTACATACGATACGACAAAATACGACAAATAAAATCAATTTTTACGAAAAATATTCATTGTTGTTCAATGTGTGGTACACCTAGTCTCTCTCCCCCCCTCTCTCTCTCTCTCTCTCTCTCTCTCTCTCTCTCTCTCTCTTTAACTCACTACGAGCATCCTCTGTTCCAGCTCGTATCCTTTTACGCGGGGACGAAGCAAGGGGACAAATGCCAACACCCCGAGTAAAATTTCTAGGAGAGTTCAAAAATTAAAAATGTGCATTTTATGTTAAAAATGACAAAAGTCGATGTTGTATATTTTATTTACAAAAACTTCAATATCCTTTGTATTGATTGAAACAATCTTTAAAAATAATAACTAATAATTGTAATATTTTTGAATTTAAAATACATAAGGGCGTATTTTGAAATTTCTCCCTGGGCACAACATTTAATTGCTACGGCACTGGTTTTACGTACAACGTCCGTACATTATACTGATTGAGTAGTATAATTTCGGTAAGTGTACGTCGAAGGATTCAAATCGTTCCCTATGAGCCCCGAGTGGGCAAAGTAATCCGTTGGAATCCTATATGATATATATATTCATATTATGTTTATATTTATTTATCATTTTTCATATTATTTAATATACTCGTATTTCATATGTTCATCAGTTGTACACGCAAAACCGTTTAATTCAGTTTTCGAGTGATTTCCAAAAACATTGTTAGGCGTGATAAAAATAAAAAATCGTTCTTATTATCAATGATATATTTGTAGCGAATTAAAAAAAACTCAATTACAGCCGTGCCATTAAAACTATATCCTATTCATAAACAGCATACATTAAAATAGATTTTTGATCGTTTATTTTTTTAACACGCACCCACGCTGGTGTTGGAAGGATATTATTAACCTTGGCTGAAATCATATGTAAGTGGAACTCTCAGGATACCCTCGTATAATTTTTCCGATCACAAGCACTTGGTTACAGCATTGGTTCACGTCTATCCATAAGCGGTCGTTGTCGAGTTAATTAATTTCTTCCTCGTGATCGTATTGCGAAATGAAAATTTGCGGCAGTTGGGACGAGACTCGACGTGATATTGCTCTCTGCTACCATTGTAATATGAGGGTTAATTATTTGATATGTTCGTAGGAACACAGTAACAAACGTGTTTCTTTCGGAAATCGGGCTTAAGGCACACGATACGTATGATCGTTATATTTTACGTTGAATACGCACGCTCTACATATAACAGGCAATACTGCCATATGTACGCACGATTTCACGAGGGATGAGACCCGGTGTCCGTGAACTTTGAGATCTCGTGCAGCACGTGTGACCGATATCGGAGATTTTATTTATTTATCGAGATAAAAATCCTTCCCTCCCCCCAGACACTGCCAAAAAGGGAATTTAGGAATTTTTAATAAGAGGAGTGATCCAGATAATTTTCCGTGTTTATGTAAAATAAATAAAATATAACGTGGTTATCATATTCCGTGGTTATAATTTATATTCTATAGGTATCAACGGAGCTCAAGGGGAGTGGGTCCGCACCCTTTAGACTCCTCCCAGTAAATATGCTACTGCCCTCATCGGTAAATAGCCAATGATGTAATGTTAAAACTTCGGCAATTAAAAAAGAATATTAAAAACAGTCGTACACAAAGTGCAAGTAAAAATAACAATTTATTTTTTTTTAAAAAATATATTTTACCGATACTATGATTGTCGACTATGTTAAAATGTTACGGTTATAGATGAGAACATTTAATTATTATATTTTAAATAATTCGGTTTTGATCGATGAACGAATGGAAAATTGAATAAAACGGTTGAAATACATAAATATTAAAAACGACTAATAAACAATGTTTTTAAACAATGTATATCTTAAATAACTAAGGTGTGCACAATTTGATTGTTGATTGTGATGGAGCGGAGAAAATATAATTTTATAAGATAATGTATGAGTTGCAAAACTTGTCCTATAATCGAAGATTTTTCGAGTTAAAGAACTTAAAGAAATAATTTATCTTAAAAGTAAACATTTGAATATTAGATACATAATTGTAATTTTTGTTACGTATTATATAAAAATAAAAGTTTTAGATGTAGGAATACCTATCACTGTGGGTCAAGGAGAGGAGAGCCATACTACAGATCCAACATCTTCAAAACGGAAAAAATAAATAAAATACAGTTATGTTATATAGGTAAGTCTCAACCTAAATCATAACACTCTTACGATTGGAAATTATAATACATGTACAATGGTACAATGTACTATACACTTAATATATATATATAGTAGGTATTAATGAAAGAAAAATAGAAATTAGTTTTAGAATTAGGTTACAAAGAATAACATAAAGACGTACACACATAAAGTAAGTATCTATACGGTTAAATTCATATAAAATTCTAATTTAAAAATATTTTTTGGTTACAGGTTATAACCGGTATTAACCGCAACCGTAACCTTAGTTTCATATTTTTAAGATTTATGATATAAACCGAAACTTTGGGAATTTTTTTCTGAAAAACCTAACCAAAACCGTAACCGGAAAAAACATAAAGATTACAATCCCTGGTTTTGAAAGTACAAAATTGACATTCATTATTTCACATTATTTATAGCAGCTTATAATAGCAAGATTTATTTTTAAATTGACATCATTTCCATTCAAAAAAACATTGTATTGTTTTAAAACAGCGTATCCAGGATTTGTATCAAATACTAATATAAATTTTACATTGAGTATTTGTCCCTTTTCGTTTTTAATTTACTTAAGTCCATATTCTACTTGTTTGACTATATCTATCTGATAGTTTAGAGTTAAATTTTACTATCTACTTTCGGCATTTTAAATTAGATTACACATAAAAATGTTGGTTTTCGTCAAGCCATAAATTGGCTACGGTTGTTGCGGATAAACTACAGACTAGTGCCTGTATATAATAGTTGCCAGTCATATTAACATACATACACGCAGGCGCGGATCCAGGAATATTTTTTTAGGCGGGCCCATAAATTTAACCACAAAAGAAAATACAGTAAAATTATGATTTTATTTAATGAATCTCTCATTTTCGAATATTCTAGCTATTCGTATTTTGAATACCACGAAATATTAAATGATCTCTGTTTTCCGCCGATGTTTCGTCTTGGAAACGTAATGTTGGGTTGATTTGGCTCTTTTTCAACGTTTTGACTAATATCAAAAATATTGTTTTGAACATCGCGATCAATGACACCTATTGAAGTAGAAGATTTACGAATTTTTTTGGAAGTAACAGATTCAATAACAGATTGATCCGATTGTAAAAGGGGAACAAGAAAATGTTTCATGGCCTATAAAAAAAGTATTTATAAATAAAATAAAACAGGATTTTAGAATCTCAGATATAAAGAGTGGTAAATTGTTCTTATATGTGAGTAACTATTTATTACAATAATATAACAAACTACGTATATATACTGTACATATATGTATTTGTTTTCGTGTAAGTATTCAATATTTAATAATTGCATAATTTGTTAAGTATAAAATAAATAGGTATGCCTTAATAAATAGTTAAAAAACAAAATAAAACTTACCTATTTGGTGTATGTGCTCAGCACGTCAGCAATTCGTGGATGGATTTCTAATAAATTTTAATATTTAAATTGTTTAGTTAAAATGTGGATTTAAGTATGGCTTATTGGAAGTTGACAGCAGATAGAATAATATTACGAGTACACGTGTGTCATTTAACAATATTTGCTGATCGGGTAGGGTCCAGTTTTACGTACACTTATTATATCTTATCGGGGTTCCATTGGCGTTCGAAGGACGACAATCGATATTTAGATAAAATCACGTTAATCACACAGACAATTACATGTTATTAATAATAACTTATTATAAAAGGTATATGTATTGTTGTTTTGTTACTCACCATGTACGATTAATACGTTTTATATGATATATTTGATAAAATCAATTTTAATGCCGACATTCAAAATTAAAATTATTGTTTTTGAAAATTTTGGGTGGGCTCGGGCCCACCCAGCCCACCCTCTGGATCCGCGCCTGCATACACGTATATCAGTCAGATTGTATCGTCGCTATATTATATCGTATTAAATGCACTGTGTAAAAGTCCAATGAATATGATAATGTAATACAAATTACAAATAATGTATAAAACTCCTGTAATAATAGACTACCTACCTATGAAGTAAAAATATTTATACAAAAATACGAATTCGTTATGTTTAATGTAATACAAGTTATAACTTGGTTATAACATTTAGTTATAACTTATAAGGTAGGTATTTGTAGAATTTTTCGTTTTTAATTTTACTATAATAACTTTTCTCTTGTACATAACTACTTTAGTGCAAAATATTCATCAACATTATTGACTAGATTTATTGAAAAAACTATTATGATATTGGCTAAATTGGTAGATAAATGTTAGAATAACTATTAGAATATGTTAAATTATGTTATAATTATTCTAGAAATGCCTGATTTCTAAATAGTACAAGTATTAAATCTTTACTGGTTCTAGTAATTCTAACAAAATGTCTTTTCCCACAGTCAAAATATCTTTTAATGGTGAATTATATTTTATTTTCTTCTACAGGAGATAAAAGTATCAGCACATAATAGTTAGATAGGTACCTATATAATATAGCTCTATATGCATTTATGGTAAATATAATATTTATAATTATTTATTTTGATAAAAATAGCAGTTTGTTCTACGATGAAAAATCATCATGTTATAGATTAAAAATGAATAACGTAAATATCGAAAAGAATATTATGTATTATTATGTAATGATAAGGAAATCGATGTACATAATTAACATAATGATTAACAATCCAACGACCGTTACCGACCTAACTAAAAGGTGAAAATAATTATTTTCCAACTGGGCGTTTCTCGTAAGTAAAATATATCATATTAAGTATGTTATATATTACCAATGTATGATGTGTACTCTAAAGATAACGTCCCGTATATGGCTACTGCAAAGTTCAAATATTGTGTCATTTCTTTTGTCGTAGATGGCATTTTATTGAGCGGTCATTGTGAGCAATCGCTTTTAACTAGAACTTCCAATTTCACGTGTATTCATGTGAAATTAACATTAAAGAATATAAAATCGTGTTTTATTCACGTGTTCACGGATTACGTGTTCAAGTTCGTATTAGTTGACGTTTTCAATCGAGACCTCACTTTTCACATATAATCATATCAGATCTAGGGGGGGGGGAGCGAGTGGGTATGTTTGCCCTAGACACTGTTTATATAAGAGCGCTCTTAAGTCAACGAAAAAAAAAGTCATAAACATACCCCATACTTATACCTTCGTAAGGGCGCTGCATTTTTATTAGTCCCGAGTGTCAAATTTTCTAGATCCGGCACCTCACATAATACCCAATAATATAACCGTAAGAAAATCAATAAACGCCCTCGTAAGACACGATATATTTTTTACCATTGCAATTGTAAAAGTTTATAGGAGTAGCCCCATAAATATCTGACTGTGCGTTGATGTACTGTCCAATGTTTTACCTAGAGAACCCCGATGTCCTGCATGGTAAGTACAGGAAATTATCGACAACAATTTTTTTTTCTTTGAAGTTATTATAGTACTAGGTACACAATAATCATTATAGTTTATAATATAATACGGTCAACCGCAACAGTTTCTAATGGCTATAGGTGTATAGCCGTATGGCTATCTACCACTCACAATCATGAAATCCTTATTCGTCAGATAGGTGCACTACTAATACGGTCACGAGCAATAGAAATGTGAATGGATTGATAAAACCCAGACACGTAGTAGTTAGACACGTAGTAACTACATGGAAAAAAATAGGTAGTTATAGTAAAAGTAGCATTGGCATATATTGTTATTTTATTGCTGTCCGATTATATAAATATCTTCATAGACGCTCTCATAATTCTTGATTAATTAAATAATAAATCGTAGGGCCTCATATACAAGGTTAGACACATTTCAATTAAAGTTAATTTATAATTGGTATTTGTATACATACTTTTTAGGTAATTTATAATTTGTAATTAATTACCTAAAATTTGTGTAACTATTAATTATCAATTACTGAAATTACTTTTTTTTAAAAAAATGAAATAAGCCAGAATTTCAATAATAATACCTACAATTTGTAATAAGATAATACAAGATAAGTGTAGAACAAATTTATTATATTGTGATAAATTGTATTATCAATAGTGACGCCCAAGTAGGATACCAAGTGGTGCAATTGTACTGATATCTCGTGGATCTCAGGGTCTACTCGTACATACATTTGGGGGCCTCACTCTGGTTTCTGGAGCAAACATTATAAATACATAACTATTCGTATGGATCTTCAGATCGTTGAATAAAACGTAAAGAGTTGGCAGCACCAAATATGAAAACAAATATAAATATATAATAACTATAATGTAGATATATACTATAATAATATTGATTGTGTTTGTAGTTGATGTCAAGGCCCAGGTAGCCACACCAATATTTCTATGCTATTATGTTAATATGTTATGTAACTAATATATAAAAATAGATTATAATGAAGTAAAAGATATATTTTTTAAAACAAGTCAACACATATTCAATGCCTTAAATTAAATGATTATGTAGGTATGTTGTAGTATTTGAAATATTTAGTAATTAATAGGTTATTGTATTTGAAAAACTGCCCTGAGTAATACTAATCGGTGAAGATTTTTTTTTTTTTGTAAAATTTTAAATTCAAGCCCCATGTTAAAAAAATGTTGAACAAGAATATACAATATTTTTAAATGTATTCAAGGTAAACATGCATTTGAAAATGCATTTGGAAAACAAATTATTTCAATCAAACGAATATGATCGTATGGACCAAATAAATTAGACCAAAATAAATTTGGCGGCCTTATAATTATAATTGCACTGGTTCATGGAAAACTTGTGGGTGCCACTGATTGTCTACATGCCTACCAGTATACTATGTAGATATTGTACACATTTCACAATACAAAATTAGTCTTTCACCAATTACCGTCTGGTTGCACAATCGCATCTTATTGCAACTGTCATCAATTGACTTTTTCAATTTTGTAAGTTAACATTTCAAATATCCAATAAACTAATATGAACGCTGGTGAGTTTGATCAACCAATTTTTGATGCGACTTATTTTAAAACCAAGATTGTAAATAATGATAAAATACAAGCAATTTGTATTTTATGTAATGATGATAAAGCTTTAATTTTTGGTGACAATTTTTTAGTATGTACCTATATCTTCGAAGTTCGACCAATCTTCTGTAGAAACTACTCAAAGCGGTATTGAATTACAACTATTGGAATTTTTTAATGATGAAAAAAAAACACTGAAATGCTTGGATAATTATCCAGTTTTTAAAGAATTATTTATTCAATATAATACTGTTCTTAGTTCGTGAGCCCTAGTCAGTGGCCGATCCAAGGGGGGGGCAATAGGGTAAATACCCCCCCTTGAGCTATTATCCTAGAAAATTTGAGAATTTTAGAAATTTCTAGTTATATTCAGCGTTCAGCGGTACTATTTCAGATACTGACAGTATTATTGATCGTGTGAGGTTAGTACTGATGTACTGTCAGTATGAAAAAACAATACTGATGATTGATGAAAAAATCATTTTGGTGTATCATATCTATAAAATTTGTGTTGTTTTTTTAAGTATATAATTGTTGTCATTGATACCAGTTAGTTAAAAAATAAATTCAAATTAATAATATTAAAAAAGTATGTTGTTAAGTTTGAATAATATCTGTTGAATAAATTTTAATTACCCTCCCCCCCTTGATAAATTTCTGGATCCGCCCCTGGTCCTGGTTGGAAGATTGTTTTCTTTTGCCGGTTTCATAATGGCATATACCCGTTCAAGGTTATCCGTTGAGTAATTTGAAAAGCTTGTTTTTTTAAAGGAAATTATAATTATGTCGTCTAAAATTATAGTATTATTTATATTTTAAACTGTTCTGTTTATTATACTCGACTTATTTATTAATTAAAGTCTTAATTATAATAGTAGAACATCTTATTTATTTTTTTATGTCTATTTTCTAATATTTTTCTGGGTACTTTTTTTGTATTGTAATTTGTAATTGCAAGAACCTACCTAATTTAATTTTGTAATTAATTACAGCGATTTTTCATAATTTATAATTTGTAATTAATTACATTTTTTCGAGTAATTTGCCCATCTACAATATTTCGAAGGGTGCCGGGAAACACCCTCCCCTCCGCCGGTGTGCATACCTATGTTTTTGAGATTAATTATTTTTAATCTGGAAGGCTTACGAAAATATTTAGAGGGCTAAACCCATTCCTTAGTTATGCATATGACAACCATTGATCATATAATCTACTATAAACAATGATATCTTTTACATATATGCATTAAAATATTACATATTATAAAATACCTAAATTAACTATACTTAGTATACTAAGTATTAAAATATAAATAGTATACTAAGTAAGTCAATGGTTGTCTTTGAATTTAAATAACAAGAATCCAATGATAGAAATTATTTTTTTATGATATTTATTAGACCAAGAATTAATACAGAATAAGTGTTATATGACATATATATTAAAGTTTCTTTTTTACCTGTTGGCTGTATTTTTGTAACATCATAACATTATCAAATTTTTTTTTAGTTATTAAACTGAAATAAAAAGTTTTTTTTGCATACATTGTCCTTACATAAAATTTAATTCAATATAAAATTAATTGAATTTGATGAAATATTCCCAAGTTAAAAATTATTATAACCATAACTTAACTATATTACATAAAAGTTTTTAATTTTGTTTAACTCTTTCCACACAATAAGGAAAATCAAAATAGTAATAAATATTAATTCATCATTTATTACTTGATGAGATATGAAATAACTATAGTTGTCAAGAATACTTACCTATTGAGAAGAATAGGAAATAATATTATGTAGGTAGTTAGCCCCATTAATCATTATGTTAAAGTGGAAAAATTAGATTGAGCACTGACCATAATGCTGGAAGGATTAATATGAATGTAGATTACACTAGTACAAACGTATAAAGAATACTCAAACAAAATCCGAAATTAAAATATTATTAGTAGTTAAACTTTAACCTTCAATCTTTAGATAATTCATTAGATCTAATTTAATTTTGATGTATTTCGCGCTTAAACTATTGATCATTTCTTATAACAAATTAATACAAAATATAGACTGAATGATTTATTATGCAGATAAAACATAACAAAATATTAAATATGATTAAAATTAAATTTGCACAAATACTAAAAAAACAAAATAATGAACAGTATGTTATAAAGTAATATTTTTGTTTTACATGAAACTAACAGTTTTCTAAAACCTTATATTTAAACTTGGGCCGCTCGATTTGAATGTGTATTGTCATCATCATTTTCATCATCACTACTGATCTTTTGTTGTTTTACTTTCTCTAATAATTCTTCTGTGGCGGATTTCTCTTCCCATACAGGATTCGAAAGCTTTTTAGATGGAAACTGTGTTATGTTCAATGCTGGATCCATGTTTGTGAACGGGCTCCATACACCTTGTATGGAAGGACATTCTGTATGCCACATTTTTAAGTACCTTTTCAACGGTATACCTGATCGGGTGGCGTATAAGTTTAACCACTTGATCATTTCATGTGAACTGAAGTTGTGGCAACTGATCACTTCTCGTTCACCATTCAAATATTCAGCAACAAATGAGGGCGACTTGTGACGACGGGGCTTCAAGTATACAACTGTACCCGGATGATCTTGTGCAAAAGAAATAAGTTCGGTTTCGATGAAATCACGTACTCCACGGCTGGAACCACTGCTTTTGCAAAATCTTAATGTAACTCTTTTCAACTGGCAAATATAACGTCCGATACCATTCTGGAGCGGAACTGATGGGAAACCTTTGGGAGTAAATCGGCTGCTAGACATAATTATTACTCACAATATCACAATATTATTAAACTTAAAGTTAATCGAATGGTTCAGACACCGAAAAAATTAATACTAGCTAACAAAAGTCTTGAAGCCATGCTTTGCCGCTGATATCATTATCATTATTATTGTTAAGCCATTATCTCTAGAATATATTGTTGATACTCAGTGTAGCCGTATTTATCAGAAAACTAGGGGAATAGTACCACAGATTATATGAACATTGTCATATTATAATTCATATGATTCATATTCATATTCATATGATTCATATTCATATTCATATAATCTGTTATAGTACAGTGACACGGGTGTCTACACCATTTACATGCATAGGCGTGTTTAGACTTTGGTGACCCGGGAGGGCATACAAATATTTTAAATCATAGGATCTAGTTTATTTTTAAAGATTAAGAGAAATATTTATTTTTATGCTAAAAAACTTGCAACGATAGGAATATTTTTTAATTATAATCAAAAAGTATAATCATTGGCGTATCAAAACAATAAAAATAAATTTAAAACTAAAATAAAAACACATAGGTACATAATATGAATAAATGTTGACAAAAATAACATGTTTATAATTCCGTTCTTCTCTTATATGGTTCCAATACTTTAAAAAGCTCAATGAAATCATCAAAGTTTATGTTTATCGCCAATTATTGTTCGATACTGATGGTTAATAATTCATCCAGACGATCTTGATGAACATAGTGCACCTCAGTTTAGTTTTTATAAAACTTATTTTGGAAAAATTCTTCTATCACTAACATTTTGTAACTGGTATAGTTACAAATAGTTTAAAGGCTTTGAATACATTTGAAAATAAATCCTCCCTACCATGAACTAAATCCACTCGCCACAGTTTTTTCTTTTATATTTGGATTACTAAGTTTGATCAAATCAATTTCAGCTTCCAAATCATTCTTCTTCAAATCAAAGGTTCTATAATTAACAAAGGAAAAGTAAGTAACTCAAATAACAATAAAATAATTTATTATTTGTGTGCAGCAATAAAAAAAGAATAAAAATAATTATATAATCAAAATCTATAGGTATGTACTATCGGTAATGAGTACAGACCACATGACTTTTTCTACCTTGGCATAATTTTGTTAGAGGCACAGTCCGCCGGGGGTGACAGTGTTCACCCGGCCGCTACCGTAAATACACCCATATCTGCGCATTGTCTTCAGTATAGGATTTATTGAGGATGCAATGCACCACAGCCTCTAGCTCTGAAAGATCTCTAGAACCAAAATCAAAAATTTATTGATAATGGTTAGTTTTATTTATTTTTTCTTGCTTCAGTGTTTTATTGTTCCTTTTAAATCAAATTAGTTTTACCTATACATAGATTTATACATATAAGCGAATTTTTTTCAAAGGGACCTCGAATGGGTATTTGCACTTCAATCTCCTGAGACTTATAAGTCTTAAAAGTATCATCTGTAGATCCGGCACTGATTGTCTAGAATTCTAAAAACGATTAAATTCGTGTCGTTTTTAAATAAGTTATTATCATCCATATAGACTTGTCGCTGTTCCGATATCATTTTGTTCAAGAAACCGATGAAACTATGTATTTAATGGATAAATATATCTATTCATGGGTTATCAACCGTCCTACATTAGTTTGATTTGTCATTTATCCAACAATGCTTTAAACTTTTTGTAGCATAATCCTAAATTTTACAAAAAATATCTATTTATAGTTCATAATTATATTTACTATTAATTTACATGATATATTGTACGTTGAAGTCAAAAGTATTAATAAGCTAATTTAATAAAAGTGATATAAATAAAATTTATTAAATGCTTTTATTAGTTATTATTAGGGCAGAAGACTTGTAGCATTTGCATATATGTTTTGTTTAATCACAAAAATAGCAGAATACGAAAGGAATATGTTTTATGCTTTCACAAAGCTAGTGTTGAATTTTTATTTTGCATTTAATGCATATTTCAAGTTTTTTCCTTTTAAGACATATTTCTTCCTTTTTATACTTTTGAATGCATATTTCAAATAATTTATCATTTCATCAATACTTTTTTTACACGAACTTATTTCATTCAATATGCAACCAAAATATTGTCGAATTTAAAATAATTTTAAATTTTGATCATATGGTTGTTGACTGTTGGCAGACGCACGTTTTTCCTAGTAATACGTCTCCAGGATCGGTGATAAGATTAATTTTATTTATAAACAGTAAACACACAGCTTCGTAGGTATCATACATAGGCGCGTTTACGGCTATGGCCACTTTGGCAATGGCCAGACCTGCAAAATCCAGCTCCGTTTTAAATTTATGATTAAATCATTAAAAGTAATTACTAAAAAGTAAAAAGAATGATTACATAAAACAGAACTAAATAATAAATATTTTCACATAATATATTATTTATATAATATGTTTGTGACAAAAACTAACCATTAATATTTATTACGACTTACACATATTATTAATCAATGTAATCTGTGCTATTATCAATTGACAACGCTATACCATATCTATTTTATGCTAACCCTACACATTTCAAATCGTATAAAGCTAGCAAAGCTAGCCATTAGTGATGGTAAACTGCTATTTTTTTTTTTTTTTTTTGTAACATCTGATAATGCTATTGCTATTTTAAAATAGCAGTGATAAATAGCAGCTATTGCTATTTCGTAATAACAGCTGATAATATATTATGTAATGTTTATCATTAATTTTTAAATTTGATATTTTAATAGCAGCTTATGTATATTATACCAAATAGCAGTCTATTAGATCATTATATATATTTATATTGATATCTAATATTTGAGCATACGATAAGCGTCCATAACACGCGCATTATCAATTATCACATGTCACAAATATATAGAATAAACCTTAGATCATTTACAAATTGTATATGATCTAAGGAATAAACTTATATCTGTGAATTACATCTTGCCAGCCGCCAAGATGCTACTGCTATTTTTCATATTATTTTGAGTGTTCTAACTTCTAATATAATAGCACCTTTAAAACAGTGTAGGAAACTAGGAAAACATAAAAACCAAAATTCAAAATTTAGCAATCACTGTTATTGTTGACACTGAATAGCAGTCGACGAATGCTATTAAAACTGCAACTGCTATTTCTTACCAACACTACTAGCCATACACGATCCGGTTTGCCGGGGACCGCCAATATGATAAATTCACATATTGACTTATCACATGAGCTGTGTGATAAATGATAACGATGATTTAATAACTTTCTTTTAGTTCTTTCCTTGTGAAACGAAACAAACCTTGGTTCATAATTTTTAATTTACTTTTTCGATGGCTACCGATTCTGAGAAAAGATTGTTGAAAGAATTCATGGATGGATTGGAAACAAGAAAACTGTGCGATATTGTCAGATCTGTGTATCATGGAGGTGGAATTTCAGTAAATACTCGAGAAGGTAACAAAAATACTTTTGGAGTTACAACGGTTTTTAGTTCAATTTACTTCTAGATAGAATTTTACAATTTTTTCTTTTATTTGTCAGTACTGACCGATATCGATTATATCTGATCTTTATGACTATAGGTTAAATATTGATTTAGTGTTGTTAATGATTTCAATATGTGATAATGTTACCTTGTTTTAGACGCTGAATTGTTGTTGCTGACACAATCGTTCACGCAAATATTTTCGAGTAAAAAAACACCAATCACTGCGTTGCTGAAGTTTATGATTTCCAAAGGCTTAACACCCACACCTAATATGACTAAAAATGATTTGTGTTTGGCTTTCAAGATGTTAGTTGAAAGTCAACCAGATTACTGCAAGTCACATATTCAACCTTCGCAAATGTCTATACAACCGACACGAATACCTGTTCAATCAATGCAAATGTCTGTACAACCTACACAAATGTCTTTACAACCGACACAAATCCCTGTACAACCAATGCAAATGTCTGTACAACCAGGACAAATGCCATTTGCTAATAATATGATGGCTTTGTCACAAAACAACAATATGATGCATTATCAACCTTGTCAACCACAAACCCAGCAAGTATGCATATTTATTTAAATTTTTATTGTAAAGTGATGGTGTTACATATGAAAAGCTTATTTATATTTAACCAATAGATTTGTGTTCAAACTATACAGTTTATATGCATATAGTAGTATTTATAATGCAATATTTTTTTATAACTAAATCTATTAATTTCTCTATGCCAAGCATATAATTTATCATTGATCATAACGTTATCATAATGTAATTGTTATTTTTGAGTTAATAATCTGTAAAACATTTTTTTATAACTACATGTAAAAGAAGGTATCTATTTTACATGTGCAATAAAACACATATTATCATATTAGTTTAGTACAATGATATATACATACTTAAATATTAATTAAATACAATTTTATGTACATTGATTAAAGAATATAAAAAAAATGTATAAAACTTAAAAAGTAATAACTATTTTAGAATTATTTTATTTCGTGTATAATTTTGATTTTCAAACTAAAAAATAAATATAATTACAATTTATAAAATACAATGAATTCAAAATAAAGTAATAAATAACATAAAAATCAATCCAACATGAAATGTTGTCATCATAATAGTTACATGTAGTATTCTGAACATTGAATTACAATTCACATTGGAATTGACTTTAAAATAATATAATGCTGTAAAATAATTTTATTTGTTAGAATTGTATAATTATAAATTAAATATATTTTATTATACTAAATAAATTTTCAAATTATTTGTAATTCATTTTAATTAAATTATTTATTTTATAAATTACAAAAACAATTGAGTTGTAAAGAAGTGCAAATAAAATAAATTTTTATTTTACAGATGCCTATGATACCAACACCACCAATAAATACTGTGTCTGCTCCTAGTAATACAAAAGATCGAAAAGAACGTGAAAATGAACTGTTAGAAGATTTTATTGAGATGTTTGCTAAACATTTTTATGATTTATTTAATGATATCGGTGTACCTGGGAAAAATCAACTGGATGGACGTCATTTTTATGAAAACTGTACAATGGCTGTAAGGATTCTTGGAGGAAGTGAAGAAATTAGCGAAAAATGTGAAAATTCAGCTACTTTATTACAGTGTTTGTCTGGAATTAAGAAAGAGCACCAACTTTTTTTTTCACCACATTTAAGTGATGTTAAATGGAAAAAAGAATCACATGGTTTAGTGAAAGTTCACATTGGTGGTACATTACACCAAGGTGTTGGAAGAATGGTAGGTATGTTTGAGCAGCAATTTATACTTAGAGAAGATCCTCAGGCGGAAAATACTTGGAAAATATTAAATACAAATTTGATGATGAAAAGTATGGAATCATTAACATCTGGGCCTACGTTAAGCATACAAGGACAACAAACAAATAATTTACAAATTGATATAATATGAAAACATTGACAGTTTAATAAAACATAAATTAAACAAAGCTTGTTTTTATTTGGTTTAATGAAAAAAAATATAATGATTTAGTTGACAAAAACGTAAATTTGTAGATTATATGCTATTTACTACAATGCAATTTTAATTTTTAAGTATAAAATAATTCAAAAAGAACTTCTTATTTATGAAAACCTAAACAGCTATCAAGTACAACTTAATAAGTAAACATTTGGACATTTTAATGGCAATCTATAAAACTAATTTAAGAAAAAATAATTGAATTTTTATTGAGGATAATGGATTAATCATTTCTGTATTTTGTTATTACTACAATAAGGTATTGACAAATATAATTATGTAATAAAACTATTCATTGTGTAAACTAAGTTAAAGTAAATATAACATAGTTTATTGAAAATTCATATTAATGATATACATTTAGATTTAATAGTTAATGATGATGTTATTAGAGCAAAATTTTGCACTTACAATTATAGTATAAAATAGATAACTAAATAATATATTTTTTAATAAAAAAAAAACTTAATCTACTTAACTGTTGTCATAACCCAAATAATAAAACTAAAATAATTGAACTGTATTTATTAACTAAATAATAAAATAACTATTTTATTGTATAATTATTATATGTAAAAATATAAACAGAAGTGGCTACTTCACTTTTTCATTTTCTCCGTTCCTAACCTAGGTTTTAAAATTTCATCAAAATCTAAAGATTGTCCTTGAAGACCATTTCGTAGGCAATTTTGGTACTGTTCAAACTTTTTGGCACACCTTTTGTCATCATAATCGCCTTTCATGTAACACTCAGTGAACCAAGAACTAAAACATTGTTGATATTCATCTTTCATTTGATTGCAGGGCACATGATAACTATTCATTTTTCAGAAGTTTATCTGAACACAACTTTTTTTCGTTATTTTTTTTTATGTATTAAGATTTATGTATTACTAATTTAATAGTTAGAAAAAAAAATTAAGACTACAATTAAATTAGTTATAATTTCAAGTTCGTCAATTGTTCATTTAATGATCTAGTGTCGATATGAATAACAGCATTTTCAAGCGGTCATTTCATCAAGTACGAACGGTATAATTAGTGCACAGGAATGATTGGAATTGTTTTCGTAGTCACCGTAAACTGATAAGAGTACGCACTACAGACGAGCATGTGTACGGAGTCAATTGCAATACCATTGATTCGGTTATGGAAGCACTGAAGAACGGAGACACATTGAACGTACACAGACCTTGAAATAATTCGTTCACAGAGTCCACTCGTAAATTGTAATAAATTACTGTTTAATGGCAAATTAAAAAGAACGGTGACGGTGAACACTTGCTGGTCTGAATTGTGGAATAATGAACGTAACGAGTAATGGCAGAATTGGTCTCATTACATAGGATTACGTAGTCATAGACAAACTTGACAAACGCCTTTAAATGTAAATACAAATTATAATTAAATTTTAATATAATCTGTTGTATAAATGCTTGCAATCACATAATTATCAGTAAGTTACGGTCCACTCCGGGAAGAGAAAAATACAAATTCCGAACGATAAATACAAAACATAACCTCAATAACAATCGACACTTATCGGTTCCTTTACTTTCTCGTACACGTTTTCGCTAACAGTGAAGTGTTTTAGGGCTTACTTTATTTTTAGTTGTCAACTAAAGTAAGTATGAATTAATAATTTCACCTATACCGTATCTTATTCATTTATAATATCGTCTAGTGGTTTGTCATGTTGAACTCTTTTTATTTATTTTTCTTAAAAATTGTTCCATTATACCTACGTGTCTTACAGTCGTGTGTATTAATAAAATAATAACGTGACACACAGTCTAAATGTTTATTATTCACTGAGTAAATATTCTGAATATTTTTTTTTTGTAGTTATATGGTTGTTGTATCCAGTGTGATGTGTAATTTTGTATAAAAGTTGATCTTTGTTTGTGGTTCACGATTATTCAGTGTTTCGAATGACTTGGGTCTAAGAAATAGATTGAGCTAATATTTGTATTTTATACTTAACAAGTACATAGTTGCCAGTTTTGTTTTTATTTGCATATTTTCACAAACTTTGTATAGTGGAACTTCGATTATCTGAATCTCAACTGGACATCTAATTATCCGGACAGAATCTGACAAAAGATTGTTTAAATAATTCGTAAATCTTAATAGATTAAAATGATTCCTTATAAACGTTCTTTAGGTTAAGTTTGGTAGTTTATTTAATTTATTCATTTTCAGTTAAATATGTACAATAAATGCTTACAATTATTTAATTTTTGATGTGTCATGTCATCTGAATATGTTTGTCTGTATTACTCTTGGTATTAATTAGTCCAGATAATCAGGATTTTAATGTAAATAATTATGATTCTATAATTTAAAATTATCTTTCACTGTGTAAGGTATTCTGACTTGTTTGTTAAAATGCAAATATACCTATTTAATGATAACATTATACCGTCCCAGACTGAATGTTATGTTGAAGGTTTGATCTGAGTTATTGTTGCTACTATATTTTCATATTTTCTACTTTAAAGTGTCTATAAAATAACTCGTTTGACATTTCATGCTGTGAATTTAACAATTAGAGAGAATTGATTGCTAGCCTATTTTTATTTTTCAGATAAAATTTAAAAATGACCAACTCAAAAGGTTATAGACATGGTACTAGGGACTTGTTTTCCCGAAAATTCCGCAGACATGGAGTCATTCCTTTGTCAACATACATGAAAGTGTATAAAGTTGGCCAGAGAGTTGATATTAAGGTATTTCATTTTTTTCTCTTAAATTAACTCTTAGAACTAAGTATAATAATCATGACTTCATAATAAATAAAATTGTTTCAATTTTAAGGGTAATGGAGCTGTTCAAAAAGGTATGCCATACAAAGTCTACCACGGTAAGACTGGAAGAGTATTCAATGTATCCAAACACTCTCTTGGAGTAATTGTTAACAAAAGGGTCCGTAATCGCATTATTGCCAAAAGGTAAAATGAGAACTTATAGAAACAATAATCTGTACCAATAAAATTATTTATATTATGTTTATACGATAAGATGTTTTAACTGTTTTAATATTTGGTTTTAAATTATGTCTGTCATAATATTATTAATATCAACAGTAAATTGTTATTAATTTAAATTATCTACCTTCCTGGTACTTTTTATCAGTAATATTTAACCCCCAGTTATTTATATTTCTAATTATTTAATTTTCTATATAGTAGTGAAATGAATTCGAGTACTTAAACACAACTCGAAAAATGTTATTGAGTACTCTACCAACTAAATAATAGTATGAATTAATCTGTTTTTTTTTTTTTTTTTTTTACTTGCATTATTTAAGTATAATTATTATCTTAATATGTTTCCTAATATAAGTTCTAACTAAATTTTGTGTTTAAGGTTTTATCTGAATGCATATTAATTTGATTTTGGTCCTAAATTAAAATGACTATTATTCATTCTTGATAAGTAGTATATATAGTTATAATGATATATCGCCCCAGTCTGAAAATTATGTTTAATCTAAGATTTTAGTGCAATTCAGTTTTTATTCATTATTTTTTATAAAACTTGATTATAAGTTATAAACGTAACTATGTAAATAATATGCCACAAATTTTATAACTATAGTTGGAATTTTTTACTGTTTTGATTGTAACCATTTCAGAATGAAAACCATTTTGAAGATTTGATCTGAATGTATATTTATTTGGTTTTAATACTTAAATAAAATACATAATCTATGATGATCTTATACTGCCCCAGACTGAAAATCATGTTGAAAGTTTTATCTGAAAGTAAAACAAATTGGTTTTATTTTTATTTTAAAATTATTATTTATACATACATATTAAAACTTATTCCTTACAATGTTGATTTTATATCGCCCCAGACTGAGAACTAATGTTGAAGGTTTAATTTGAATACATAAGACCTTAGTTTGATTCAGAATTAAAATAAATAATGTGTTAATAATTGTGATTTTATACCGCCCCAGACTAAATTTCATGTTGAAGATTTTATCTGAAAGTATACCAAATTGGTTTTATTTTTATTTTAAAATGATTAAACATATATTTCAAAATTTATTCTTTACAATGATGATTCTATACCGCCCCAGACTGAATGTCATGTTGAAGGTTTTATCTGAA